>NW_026783289.1:0-121000 GCF_949774975.1 Lagenorhynchus albirostris | reverse complement strand
GAACACTCTGCTCAGCGCTCTTTCCGGGAGCTCACAGTTGCCCCCTCTCTAGGTTAGGGAGGATGTCGAGGTGAGGTCCAAACTGAGCAAAGAGCACAATTCCTCACGTTACACCGGTAGTCGTCGTAAGAGGAATTGCCAACTACGCCTGGCTAAGGCCTTCCCTGTGTTAAGGAACCAGCCACACTTAGACGCCTTTAAAGGAAAATTTATTCAGCGAAGTTCCCATTGTGTGGCGATGGTCAACCTTCGCAGCGCCAATACTGCAGGGACTTAGGTTGGCTGCTCACAAGGCTAGGTGACCCTGCATACAGAAGCAGGCGTTTCCCTTTGGAAGCTTGGATCCCGGTTGCTTAGGGGCTGCTTGCAAGACCCTGCTATTGCCCAGCATCTATCCTTTGCCCCTACGCCTGGGTAGGAAGCGAGTATTTTAGCCTGAGAAGCAGGGCTCTTGCAACTCTGGAGGAGAGCTAATCCTGCAGCCCACGTTCGTCCTGGAAAACCGCAAGGCGACACTTGGCCTCAAGGTAGGGGCGAAATTGCCGTCGGAGAGGTCTTGCCTGCCGCGGTTTCCATGAGTTCTCCACCGTTTTTGGGCTTCAACGGAGAGCGAGGAGAGCTGTCGGCTCTCACAGAACTCTGGCCTCCGCACCGTTTGCCATGCAACTGCACTCAAGACCACACGTCTCCTCCCGGCCTGCTGAGAAACAGGCCGCCGTGTAGGACCACTGTAACACTTCTTGGCATGTAGACTCCAAGGCGACACACTGCCCTTTTCCTTGGAGAACTACGGTGCCCCAGCTTGCCAACGCTCATGAAGGCAGTCCGAGCCCGTCTCATGTGCTGGGCCACTTGCATTCAGGGAGGAAAAGCCACCGGCATTGAGGTGAACACTCTGCTCAGCGTCCTTTCCGGGAGCTCACAATTGCCGCCTCTCTAGGTTAAGCAGGAAGTCGTAGTGAGGACCAACCTGAGCAAAGAGCACAATTCCTCACGTTACACCGGTAGTCGTCGTAAGAGGAATTGCCAACTACGCCTGGCTAAGGCCTTCCCTGTGTTAAGGAACCAGCCACACTTAGATGCCTTTAAAGGAAAATTTATTCAGCGAAGTTCCCATTGTGTGGCGATGGTCAACCTTCGCAGCGCCAATACTGCAGGGACTTAGGTTGGCTGCTAACAAGGCTAGGTGACCCTGCATACAGAAGCAGGCGTTTCCCTTTGGAAGCTTGCATCCCGGTTTCTTAGGGGCTGCTTCCAAGACCCTGCAATTGCTCAGCATCTATCCTCTGCCCCTACGCCTGGTTAGGAAGCGAGTGTTTTAGCCTGAGAAGCAGGGCTCCTGCAACTCTGGAGGAGAGCTAATCCTGCAGCCCACGTTCGTCCTGGGAAACCGCAAGGCGACCCTTGGCCTCAGTGTAGTGGTGACATTGCCGCCAGACAGGTCTTGCCTGCCGCGGTTTCCATGAGTTCTCCACCGTTTTCGGGCTTCAATGGAGAGCGAGGAGAGCTGTCGGCTCTCACAGAACTCTGGCCTCCGCACCGTTTGCCATGCAACTGCACTCAAGACCACACGTCTCCTCCCGACCTGCTGAGAAACAGGCCGCCGTGTAGGCCCTTGTTATCATTTCCTGGCCTGCAGAGTCCAAGGCGACACACTGTCCTCTTGCTTGGAAATCTACGTTCCCACAGCTTGCCAAACGCTACCGAAGGCAGTCCTAACCAGTCTCGTGTGCTGCGCAACTTTGATTCAGTTACGAAAAGCCACCTGCATTGAGGTGAACACTCTGCTCAGCGCTCTTTCCGGGAGCTCACAGTTGCCCCCTCTCTAGGTTAGGCAGGATGTCGAGGTGAGGTCCAAACTGAGCAAAGAGCACAATTGCTCACGTTGCCGTGGTAGTCGTCGTAAGAGGCATTGCCTACTACGCCTTGCTAAAGTCTTTCTTCTGTTAGGGAAGTCGCCACACTGAGACACCTGTCAAGGAAAATTTATTCAGCGGAGTTCCCATTGTTTGGCGATGGTCAACCTTCGCTGTGCCAATACTGCAGGGACTTAGGTTGGCTGCTCACAAGGCTAGGTGATCCTGCATACAGAAGCAGGCGTTTCCCTTTGGAAGCTTGCATCTCGGTTTCTTAGGGGCTGCTTCCAAGGCCCTGCATTTGCTCAGCATCTATCCTCTGCCCCTACGCCTGGTTAGGAAGCGAGTATTTTAGCCTGAGAAGCAGGGCTCCTGCAACTCTGGAGAAGAGCTAATCCTGCAGCCCACGTTCGTCCTGGGAAACCGCAAGGCAACCCTTGGCCTCAGTGTAGTGGTGACATTGCCGCCAGACAGGTCTTGCCTGCCGCGGTTTCCATGAGTTCTCCACCGTTTTCGGGCTTCAATGGAGAGCGAGGAGAGCTGTCGGCTCTCACAGAACTCTGGCCTCCGCACCGTTTGTCATGCAACTGCACTCAAGACCACACGTCTCCTCCCGGCCTGCTGAGAAACAGGCCGCCGTGTAGGACCACTGTAACACTTCTTGGCATGTAGACTCCAAGGCGACACACTGCCCTTTTCCTTGGAGAACTACGGTGCCCCAGCTTGCCAACGCTCATGAAGGCAGTCCGAGCCCATCTCATGTGCTGGGCCACTTGCATTCAGGGAGGAAAAGCCACCGGCATTGAGGTGAACACTCTGCTCAGCGTTCTTTCCGGGAGCTCACAATTGCCGCCTCTCTAGGTTAACCAGGAAGTCGTAGTGAGGACCAACCTGAGCAAAGAGCACAATTCCTCATGTTACACCGGTAGTCGTCGTAAGAGGAATTGCCAACTACGCCTGGCCAAGGCCTTCCCTGTGTTAAGGAACCAGCCACACTTAGATGCCTTTAAAGGAAAATTTATTCAGCGAAGTTCCCATTGTGTGGCGATGGTCAACCTTCGCAGCGCCAATACTGCAGGGACTTAGGTTGGCTGCTAACAAGGCTAGGTGACCCTGCATACAGAAGCAGGCGTTTCCCTTTGGAAGCTTGCATCCCGGTTTCTTAGGGGCTGCTTCCAAGACCCTGCAATTGCTCAGCATCTATCCTCTGCCCCTACGCCTGGTTAGGAAGCGAGTGTTTTAGCCTGAGAAGCAGGGCTCCTGCAACTCTGGAGGAGAGCTAATCCTGCAGCCCACGTTCGTCCTGGGAAACCGCAAGGCGACCCTTGGCCTCAGTGTAGTGGTGACATTGCCGCCAGACAGGTCTTGCCTGCCGCGGTTTCCATGAGTTCTCCACCGTTTTCGGGCTTCAATGGAGAGCGAGGAGAGCTGTCGGCTCTCACAGAACTCTGGCCTCCGCACCGTTTGCCATGCAACTGCACTCAAGACCACACGTCTCCTCCCGACCTGCTGAGAAACAGGCATCCGTGTAGGCCCTTGTTATCATTTCCTGGCCTGCAGAGTCCAAGGCGACACACTGTCCTCTTGCTTGGAAACCTACGTTCCCACAGCTTGCCAAACGCTACCGAAGGCAGTCCTAACCAGTCTCGTGTGCTGCGCAACTTTGATTCAGCTACGAAAAGCCACCTGCATTGAGGTGAACACTCTGCTCAGCGCTCTTTCCGGGAGCTCACAGTTGCCCCCTCTCTAGGTTAGGGAGGATGTCGAGGTGAGGTCCAAACTGAGCAAAGAGCACAATTCCTCACGTTACACCGGTAGTCGTCGTAAGAGGAATTGCCAACTACGCCTGGCTAAGGCCTTCCCTGTGTTAAGGAACCAGCCACACTTAGACGCCTTTAAAGGAAAATTTATTCAGCGAAGTTCCCATTGTGTGGCGATGGTCAACCTTCGCAGCGCCAATACTGCAGGGACTTAGGTTGGCTGCTCACAAGGCTAGGTGACCCTGCATACAGAAGCAGGCGTTTCCCTTTGGAAGCTTGGATCCCGGTTGCTTAGGGGCTGCTTGCAAGACCCTGCTATTGCCCAGCATCTATCCTTTGCCCCTACGCCTGGGTAGGAAGCGAGTATTTTAGCCTGAGAAGCAGGGCTCTTGCAACTCTGGAGGAGAGCTAATCCTGCAGCCCACGTTCGTCCTGGAAAACCGCAAGGCGACACTTGGCCTCAAGGTAGGGTCGAAATTGCCGTCGGAGAGGTCTTGCCTGCCGCGGTTTCCATGAGTTCTCCACCGTTTTTGGGCTTCAACGGAGAGCGAGGAGAGCTGTCGGCTCTCACAGAACTCTGGCCTCTGCACCGTTTGCCATGCAACTGCACTCAAGACCACACGTCTCCTCCCGGCCTGCTGAGAAACAGGCCGCCGTGTAGGACCACTGTAACACTTCTTGGCATGTAGACTCCAAGGCGACACACTGCCCTTTTCCTTGGAGAACTACGGTGCCCCAGCTTGCCAACGCTCATGAAGGCAGTCCGAGCCCGTCTCATGTGCTGGGCCACTTGCATTCAGGGAGGAAAAGCCACCGGCATTGAGGTGAACACTCTGCTCAGCGTCCTTTCCGGGAGCTCACAATTGCCACCTCTCTAGGTTAAGCAGGAAGTCGTAGTGAGGACCAACCTGAGCAAAGAGCACAATTCCTCACGTTACACCGGTAGTCGTCGTAAGAGGAATTGCCAACTACGCCTGGCTAAGGCCTTCCCTGTGTTAAGGAACCAGCCACACTTAGATGCCTTTAAAGGAAAATTTATTCAGCGAAGTTCCCATTGTGTGGCGATGGTCAACCTTCGCAGCGCCAATACTGCAGGGACTTAGGTTGGCTGCTAACAAGGCTAGGTGACCCTGCATACAGAAGCAGGCGTTTCCCTTTGGAAGCTTGCATCCCGGTTTCTTAGGGGCTGCTTCCAAGACCCTGCAATTGCTCAGCATCTATCCTCTGCCCCTACGCCTGGTTAGGAAGCGAGTGTTTTAGCCTGAGAAGCAGGGCTCCTGCAACTCTGGAGGAGAGCTAATCCTGCAGCCCACGTTCGTCCTAGGAAACCGCAAGGCGACCCTTGGCCTCAGTGTAGTGGTGACATTGCCGCCAGACAGGTCTTGCCTGCCGCGGTTTCCATGAGTTCTCCACCGTTTTCGGGCTTCAATGGAGAGCGAGGAGAGCTGTCGGCTCTCACAGAACTCTGGCCTCCGCACCGTTTGCCATGCAACTGCACTCAAGACCACACGTCTCCTCCCGACCTGCTGAGAAACAGGCATCCGTGTAGGCCCTTGTTATCATTTCCTGGCCTGCAGAGTCCAAGGCGACACACTGTCCTCTTGCTTGGAAACCTACGTTCCCACAGCTTGCCAAACGCTACCGAAGGCAGTCCTAACCAGTCTCGTGTGCTGCGCAACTTTGATTCAGCTACGAAAAGCCACCTGCATTGAGGTGAACACTCTGCTCAGCGCTCTTTCCGGGAGCTCACAGTTGCCCCCTCTCTAGGTTAGGGAGGATGTCGAGGTGAGGTCCAAACTGAGCAAAGAGCACAATTCCTCACGTTACACCGGTAGTCGTCGTAAGAGGAATTGCCAACTACGCCTGGCTAAGGCCTTCCCTGTGTTAAGGAACCAGCCACACTTAGACGCCTTTAAAGGAAAATTTATTCAGCGAAGTTCCCATTGTGTGGCGATGGTCAACCTTCGCAGCGCCAATACTGCAGGGACTTAGGTTGGCTGCTCACAAGGCTAGGTGACCCTGCATACAGAAGCAGGCGTTTCCCTTTGGAAGCTTGGATCCCGGTTGCTTAGGGGCTGCTTGCAAGACCCTGCTATTGCCCAGCATCTATCCTTTGCCCCTACGCCTGGGTAGGAAGCGAGTATTTTAGCCTGAGAAGCAGGGCTCTTGCAACTCTGGAGGAGAGCTAATCCTGCAGCCCACGTTCGTCCTGGAAAACCGCAAGGCGACACTTGGCCTCAAGGTAGGGGCGAAATTGCCGTCGGAGAGGTCTTGCCTGCCGCGGTTTCCATGAGTTCTCCACCGTTTTTGGGCTTCAACGGAGAGCGAGGAGAGCTGTCGGCTCTCACAGAACTCTGGCCTCCGCACCGTTTGCCATGCAACTGCACTCAAGACCACACGTCTCCTCCCGGCCTGCTGAGAAACAGGCCGCCGTGTAGGACCACTGTAACACTTCTTGGCATGTAGACTCCAAGGCGACACACTGCCCTTTTCCTTGGAGAACTACGGTGCCCCAGCTTGCCAACGCTCATGAAGGCAGTCCGAGCCCGTCTCATGTGCTGGGCCACTTGCATTCAGGGAGGAAAAGCCACCGGCATTGAGGTGAACACTCTGCTCAGCGTCCTTTCCGGGAGCTCACAATTGCCGCCTCTCTAGGTTAAGCAGGAAGTCGTAGTGAGGACCAACCTGAGCAAAGAGCACAATTCCTCACGTTACACCGGTAGTCGTCGTAAGAGGAATTGCCAACTACGCCTGGCTAAGGCCTTCCCTGTGTTAAGGAACCAGCCACACTTAGATGCCTTTAAAGGAAAATTTATTCAGCGAAGTTCCCATTGTGTGGCGATGGTCAACCTTCGCAGCGCCAATACTGCAGGGACTTAGGTTGGCTGCTAACAAGGCTAGGTGACCCTGCATACAGAAGCAGGCGTTTCCCTTTGGAAGCTTGCATCCCGGTTTCTTAGGGGCTGCTTCCAAGACCCTGCAATTGCTCAGCATCTATCCTCTGCCCCTACGCCTGGTTAGGAAGCGAGTGTTTTAGCCTGAGAAGCAGGGCTCCTGCAACTCTGGAGGAGAGCTAATCCTGCAGCCCACGTTCGTCCTGGGAAACCGCAAGGCGACCCTTGGCCTCAGTGTAGTGGTGACATTGCCGCCAGACAGGTCTTGCCTGCCGCGGTTTCCATGAGTTCTCCACCGTTTTCGGGCTTCAATGGAGAGCGAGGAGAGCTGTCGGCTCTCACAGAACTCTGGCCTCCGCACCGTTTGCCATGCAACTGCACTCAAGACCACACGTCTCCTCCCGACCTGCTGAGAAACAGGCCGCCGTGTAGGCCCTTGTTATCATTTCCTGGCCTGCAGAGTCCAAGGCGACACACTGTCCTCTTGCTTGGAAATCTACGTTCCCACAGCTTGCCAAACGCTACCGAAGGCAGTCCTAACCAGTCTCGTGTGCTGCGCAACTTTGATTCAGTTACGAAAAGCCACCTGCATTGAGGTGAACACTCTGCTCAGCGCTCTTTCCGGGAGCTCACAGTTGCCCCCTCTCTGGGTTAGGCAGGATGTCGAGGTGAGGTCCAAACTGAGCAAAGAGCACAATTGCTCACGTTGCCGTGGTAGTCGTCGTAAGAGGCATTGCCTACTACGCCTTGCTAAAGTCTTTCTTCTGTTAGGGAAGTCGCCACACTGAGACACCTGTCAAGGAAAATTTATTCAGCGGAGTTCCCATTGTTTGGCGATGGTCAACCTTCGCTGTGCCAATACTGCAGGGACTTAGGTTGGCTGCTCACAAGGCTAGGTGATCCTGCATACAGAAGCAGGCGTTTCCCTTTGGAAGCTTGCATCTCGGTTTCTTAGGGGCTGCTTCCAAGGCCCTGCATTTGCTCAGCATCTATCCTCTGCCCCTACGCCTGGTTAGGAAGCGAGTATTTTAGCCTGAGAAGCAGGGCTCCTGCAACTCTGGAGAAGAGCTAATCCTGCAGCCCACGTTCGTCCTGGGAAACCGCAAGGCAACCCTTGGCCTCAGTGTAGTGGTGACATTGCCGCCAGACAGGTCTTGCCTGCCGCGGTTTCCATGAGTTCTCCACCGTTTTCGGGCTTCAATGGAGAGCGAGGAGAGCTGTCGGCTCTCACAGAACTCTGGCCTCCGCACCGTTTGTCATGCAACTGCACTCAAGACCACACGTCTCCTCCCGGCCTGCTGAGAAACAGGCCGCCGTGTAGGACCACTGTAACACTTCTTGGCATGTAGACTCCAAGGCGACACACTGCCCTTTTCCTTGGAAAACTACGGTGCCCCAGCTTGCCAACGCTCATGAAGGCAGTCCGAGCCCATCTCATGTGCTGGGCCACTTGCATTCAGGGAGGAAAAGCCACCGGCATTGAGGTGAACACTCTGCTCAGCGTTCTTTCCGGGAGCTCACAATTGCCGCCTCTCTAGGTTAACCAGGAAGTCGTAGTGAGGACCAACCTGAGCAAAGAGCACAATTCCTCACGTTACACGGGTAGTCGTCGTAAGAGGAATTGCCAACTACGCCTGGCCAAGGCCTTCCCTGTGTTAAGGAACCAGCCACACTTAGATGCCTTTAAAGGAAAATTTATTCAGCGAAGTTCCCATTGTGTGGCGATGGTCAACCTTCGCAGCGCCAATACTGCAGGGACTTAGGTTGGCTGCTAACAAGGCTAGGTGACCCTGCATACAGAAGCAGGCGTTTCCCTTTGGAAGCTTGCATCCCGGTTTCTTAGGGGCTGCTTCCAAGACCCTGCAATTGCTCAGCATCTATCCTCTGCCCCTACGCCTGGTTAGGAAGCGAGTGTTTTAGCCTGAGAAGCAGGGCTCCTGCAACTCTGGAGGAGAGCTAATCCTGCAGCCCACGTTCGTCCTGGGAAACCGCAAGGCGACCCTTGGCCTCAGTGTAGTGGTGACATTGCCGCCAGACAGGTCTTGCCTGCCGCGGTTTCCATGAGTTCTCCACCGTATTCGGGCTTCAATGGAGAGCGAGGAGAGCTGTCGGCTCTCACAGAACTCTGGCCTCTGCACCGTTTGCCATGCAACTGCACTCAAGACCACACGTCTCCTCCCGACCTGCTGAGAAACAGGCATCCGTGTAGGCCCTTGTTATCATTTCCTGGCCTGCAGAGTCCAAGGCGACACACTGTCCTCTTGCTTGGAAACCTACGTTCCCACAGCTTGCCAAACGCTACCGAAGGCAGTCCTAACCAGTCTCGTGTGCTGCGCAACTTTGATTCAGCTACGAAAAGCCACCTGCATTGAGGTGAACACTCTGCTCAGCGCTCTTTCCGGGAGCTCACAGTTGCCCCCTCTCTAGGTTAGGGAGGATGTCGAGGTGAGGTCCAAACTGAGCAAAGAGCACAATTCCTCACGTTACACCGGTAGTCGTCGTAAGAGGAATTGCCAACTACGCCTGGCTAAGGCCTTCCCTGTGTTAAGGAACCAGCCACACTTAGACGCCTTTAAAGGAAAATTTATTCAGCGAAGTTCCCATTGTGTGGCGATGGTCAACCTTCGCAGCGCCAATACTGCAGGGACTTAGGTTGGCTGCTCACAAGGCTAGGTGACCCTGCATACAGAAGCAGGCGTTTCCCTTTGGAAGCTTGGATCCCGGTTGCTTAGGGGCTGCTTGCAAGACCCTGCTATTGCCCAGCATCTATCCTTTGCCCCTACGCCTGGGTAGGAAGCGAGTATTTTAGCCTGAGAAGCAGGGCTCTTGCAACTCTGGAGGAGAGCTAATCCTGCAGCCCACGTTCGTCCTGGAAAACCGCAAGGCGACACTTGGCCTCAAGGTAGGGGCGAAATTGCCGTCGGAGAGGTCTTGCCTGCCGCGGTTTCCATGAGTTCTCCACCGTTTTTGGGCTTCAACGGAGAGCGAGGAGAGCTGTCGGCTCTCACAGAACTCTGGCCTCCGCACCGTTTGCCATGCAACTGCACTCAAGACCACACGTCTCCTCCCGGCCTGCTGAGAAACAGGCCGCCGTGTAGGACCACTGTAACACTTCTTGGCATGTAGACTCCAAGGCGACACACTGCCCTTTTCCTTGGAGAACTACGGTGCCCCAGCTTGCCAACGCTCATGAAGGCAGTCCGAGCCCGTCTCATGTGCTGGGCCACTTGCATTCAGGGAGGAAAAGCCACCGGCATTGAGGTGAACACTCTGCTCAGCGTCCTTTCCGGGAGCTCACAATTGCCGCCTCTCTAGGTTAAGCAGGAAGTCGTAGTGAGGACCAACCTGAGCAAAGAGCACAATTCCTCACGTTACACCGGTAGTCGTCGTAAGAGGAATTGCCAACTACGCCTGGCTAAGGCCTTCCCTGTGTTAAGGAACCAGCCACACTTAGATGCCTTTAAAGGAAAATTTATTCAGCGAAGTTCCCATTGTGTGGCGATGGTCAACCTTCGCAGCGCCAATACTGCAGGGACTTAGGTTGGCTGCTAACAAGGCTAGGTGACCCTGCATACAGAAGCAGGCGTTTCCCTTTGGAAGCTTGCATCCCGGTTTCTTAGGGGCTGCTTCCAAGACCCTGCAATTGCTCAGCATCTATCCTCTGCCCCTACGCCTGGTTAGGAAGCGAGTGTTTTAGCCTGAGAAGCAGGGCTCCTGCAACTCTGGAGGAGAGCTAATCCTGCAGCCCACGTTCGTCCTGGGAAACCGCAAGGCGACCCTTGGCCTCAGTGTAGTGGTGACATTGCCGCCAGACAGGTCTTGCCTGCCGCGGTTTCCATGAGTTCTCCACCGTTTTCGGGCTTCAATGGAGAGCGAGGAGAGCTGTCGGCTCTCACAGAACTCTGGCCTCCGCACCGTTTGCCATGCAACTGCACTCAAGACCACACGTCTCCTCCCGACCTGCTGAGAAACAGGCCGCCGTGTAGGCCCTTGTTATCATTTCCTGGCCTGCAGAGTCCAAGGCGACACACTGTCCTCTTGCTTGGAAATCTACGTTCCCACAGCTTGCCAAACGCTACCGAAGGCAGTCCTAACCAGTCTCGTGTGCTGCGCAACTTTGATTCAGTTACGAAAAGCCACCTGCATTGAGGTGAACACTCTGCTCAGCGCTCTTTCCGGGAGCTCACAGTTGCCCCCTCTCTAGGTTAGGCAGGATGTCGAGGTGAGGTCCAAACTGAGCAAAGAGCACAATTGCTCACGTTGCCGTGGTAGTCGTCGTAAGAGGCATTGCCTACTACGCCTTGCTAAAGTCTTTCTTCTGTTAGGGAAGTCGCCACACTGAGACACCTGTCAAGGAAAATTTATTCAGCGGAGTTCCCATTGTTTGGCGATGGTCAACCTTCGCTGTGCCAATACTGCAGGGACTTAGGTTGGCTGCTCACAAGGCTAGGTGATCCTGCATACAGAAGCAGGCATTTCCCTTTGGAAGCTTGCATCTCGGTTTCTTAGGGGCTGCTTCCAAGGCCCTGCATTTGCTCAGCATCTATCCTCTGCCCCTACGCCTGGTTAGGAAGCGAGTATTTTAGCCTGAGAAGCAGGGCTCCTGCAACTCTGGAGAAGAGCTAATCCTGCAGCCCACGTTCGTCCTGGGAAACCGCAAGGCAACCCTTGGCCTCAGTGTAGTGGTGACATTGCCGCCAGACAGGTCTTGCCTGCCGCGGTTTCCATGAGTTCTCCACCGTTTTCGGGCTTCAATGGAGAGCGAGGAGAGCTGTCGGCTCTCACAGAACTCTGGCCTCCGCACCGTTTGTCATGCAACTGCACTCAAGACCACACGTCTCCTCCCGGCCTGCTGAGAAACAGGCTGCCGTGTAGGACCACTGTAACACTTCTTGGCATGTAGACTCCAAGGCGACACACTGCCCTTTTCCTTGGAAAAGTACGGTGCCCCAGCTTGCCAACGCTCATGAAGGCAGTCCGAGCCCATCTCATGTGCTGGGCCACTTGCATTCAGGGAGGAAAAGCCACCGGCATTGAGGTGAACACTCTGCTCAGCGTTCTTTCCGGGAGCTCACAATTGCCGCCTCTCTAGGTTAACCAGGAAGTCGTAGTGAGGACCAACCTGAGCAAAGAGCACAATTCCTCATGTTACACCGGTAGTCGTCGTAAGAGGAATTGCCAACTACGCCTGGCCAAGGCCTTCCCTGTGTTAAGGAACCAGCCACACTTAGATGCCTTTAAAGGAAAATTTATTCAGCGAAGTTCCCATTGTGTGGCGATGGTCAACCTTCGCAGCGCCAATACTGCAGGGACTTAGGTTGGCTGCTAACAAGGCTAGGTGACCCTGCATACAGAAGCAGGCGTTTCCCTTTGGAAGCTTGCATCCCGGTTTCTTAGGGGCTGCTTCCAAGACCCTGCAATTGCTCAGCATCTATCCTCTGCCCCTACGCCTGGTTAGGAAGCGAGTGTTTTAGCCTGAGAAGCAGGGCTCCTGCAACTCTGGAGGAGAGCTAATCCTGCAGCCCACGTTCGTCCTGGGAAACCGCAAGGCGACCCTTGGCCTCAGTGTAGTGGTGACATTGCCGCCAGACAGGTCTTGCCTGCCGCGGTTTCCATGAGTTCTCCACCGTTTTCGGGCTTCAATGGAGAGCGAGGAGAGCTGTCGGCTCTCACAGAACTCTGGCCTCCGCACCGTTTGCCATGCAACTGCACTCAAGACCACACGTCTCCTCCCGACCTGCTGAGAAACAGGCATCCGTGTAGGCCCTTGTTATCATTTCCTGGCCTGCAGAGTCCAAGGCGACACACTGTCCTCTTGCTTGGAAACCTACGTTCCCACAGCTTGCCAAACGCTACCGAAGGCAGTCCTAACCAGTCTCGTGTGCTGCGCAACTTTGATTCAGCTACGAAAAGCCACCTGCATTGAGGTGAACACTCTGCTCAGCGCTCTTTCCGGGAGCTCACAGTTGCCCCCTCTCTAGGTTAGGGAGGATGTCGAGGTGAGGTCCAAACTGAGCAAAGAGCACAATTCCTCACGTTACACCGGTAGTCGTCGTAAGAGGAATTGCCAACTACGCCTGGCTAAGGCCTTCCCTGTGTTAAGGAACCAGCCACACTTAGACGCCTTTAAAGGAAAATTTATTCAGCGAAGTTCCCATTGTGTGGCGATGGTCAACCTTCGCAGCGCCAATACTGCAGGGACTTAGGTTGGCTGCTCACAAGGCTAGGTGACCCTGCATACAGAAGCAGGCGTTTCCCTTTGGAAGCTTGGATCCCGGTTGCTTAGGGGCTGCTTGCAAGACCCTGCTATTGCCCAGCATCTATCCTTTGCCCCTACGCCTGGGTAGGAAGCGAGTATTTTAGCCTGAGAAGCAGGGCTCTTGCAACTCTGGAGGAGAGCTAATCCTGCAGCCCACGTTCGTCCTGGAAAACCGCAAGGCGACACTTGGCCTCAAGGTAGGGGCGAAATTGCCGTCGGAGAGGTCTTGCCTGCCGCGGTTTCCATGAGTTCTCCACCGTTTTTGGGCTTCAACGGAGAGCGAGGAGAGCTGTCGGCTCTCACAGAACTCTGGCCTCTGCACCGTTTGCCATGCAACTGCACTCAAGACCACACGTCTCCTCCCGGCCTGCTGAGAAACAGGCCGCCGTGTAGGACCACTGTAACACTTCTTGGCATGTAGACTCCAAGGCGACACACTGCCCTTTTCCTTGGAGAACTACGGTGCCCCAGCTTGCCAACGCTCATGAAGGCAGTCCGAGCCCGTCTCATGTGCTGGGCCACTTGCATTCAGGGAGGAAAAGCCACCGGCATTGAGGTGAACACTCTGCTCAGCGTCCTTTCCGGGAGCTCACAATTGCCACCTCTCTAGGTTAAGCAGGAAGTCGTAGTGAGGACCAACCTGAGCAAAGAGCACAATTCCTCACGTTACACCGGTAGTCGTCGTAAGAGGAATTGCCAACTACGCCTGGCTAAGGCCTTCCCTGTGTTAAGGAACCAGCCACACTTAGATGCCTTTAAAGGAAAATTTATTCAGCGAAGTTCCCATTGTGTGGCGATGGTCAACCTTCGCAGCGCCAATACTGCAGGGACTTAGGTTGGCTGCTAACAAGGCTAGGTGACCCTGCATACAGAAGCAGGCGTTTCCCTTTGGAAGCTTGCATCCCGGTTTCTTAGGGGCTGCTTCCAAGACCCTGCAATTGCTCAGCATCTATCCTCTGCCCCTACGCCTGGTTAGGAAGCGAGTGTTTTAGCCTGAGAAGCAGGGCTCCTGCAACTCTGGAGGAGAGCTAATCCTGCAGCCCACGTTCGTCCTAGGAAACCGCAAGGCGACCCTTGGCCTCAGTGTAGTGGTGACATTGCCGCCAGACAGGTCTTGCCTGCCGCGGTTTCCATGAGTTCTCCACCGTTTTCGGGCTTCAATGGAGAGCGAGGAGAGCTGTCGGCTCTCACAGAACTCTGGCCTCCGCACCGTTTGCCATGCAACTGCACTCAAGACCACACGTCTCCTCCCGACCTGCTGAGAAACAGGCATCCGTGTAGGCCCTTGTTATCATTTCCTGGCCTGCAGAGTCCAAGGCGACACACTGTCCTCTTGCTTGGAAACCTACGTTCCCACAGCTTGCCAAACGCTACCGAAGGCAGTCCTAACCAGTCTCGTGTGCTGCGCAACTTTGATTCAGCTACGAAAAGCCACCTGCATTGAGGTGAACACTCTGCTCAGCGCTCTTTCCGGGAGCTCACAGTTGCCCCCTCTCTAGGTTAGGGAGGATGTCGAGGTGAGGTCCAAACTGAGCAAAGAGCACAATTCCTCACGTTACACCGGTAGTCGTCGTAAGAGGAATTGCCAACTACGCCTGGCTAAGGCCTTCCCTGTGTTAAGGAACCAGCCACACTTAGACGCCTTTAAAGGAAAATTTATTCAGCGAAGTTCCCATTGTGTGGCGATGGTCAACCTTCGCAGCGCCAATACTGCAGGGACTTAGGTTGGCTGCTCACAAGGCTAGGTGACCCTGCATACAGAAGCAGGCGTTTCCCTTTGGAAGCTTGGATCCCGGTTGCTTAGGGGCTGCTTGCAAGACCCTGCTATTGCCCAGCATCTATCCTTTGCCCCTACGCCTGGGTAGGAAGCGAGTATTTTAGCCTGAGAAGCAGGGCTCTTGCAACTCTGGAGGAGAGCTAATCCTGCAGCCCACGTTCGTCCTGGAAAACCGCAAGGCGACACTTGGCCTCAAGGTAGGGGCGAAATTGCCGTCGGAGAGGTCTTGCCTGCCGCGGTTTCCATGAGTTCTCCACCGTTTTTGGGCTTCAACGGAGAGCGAGGAGAGCTGTCGGCTCTCACAGAACTCTGGCCTCCGCACCGTTTGCCATGCAACTGCACTCAAGACCACACGTCTCCTCCCGGCCTGCTGAGAAACAGGCCGCCGTGTAGGACCACTGTAACACTTCTTGGCATGTAGACTCCAAGGCGACACACTGCCCTTTTCCTTGGAGAACTACGGTGCCCCAGCTTGCCAACGCTCATGAAGGCAGTCCGAGCCCGTCTCATGTGCTGGGCCACTTGCATTCAGGGAGGAAAAGCCACCGGCATTGAGGTGAACACTCTGCTCAGCGTCCTTTCCGGGAGCTCACAATTGCCGCCTCTCTAGGTTAAGCAGGAAGTCGTAGTGAGGACCAACCTGAGCAAAGAGCACAATTCCTCACGTTACACCGGTAGTCGTCGTAAGAGGAATTGCCAACTACGCCTGGCTAAGGCCTTCCCTGTGTTAAGGAACCAGCCACACTTAGATGCCTTTAAAGGAAAATTTATTCAGCGAAGTTCCCATTGTGTGGCGATGGTCAACCTTCGCAGCGCCAATACTGCAGGGACTTAGGTTGGCTGCTAACAAGGCTAGGTGACCCTGCATACAGAAGCAGGCGTTTCCCTTTGGAAGCTTGCATCCCGGTTTCTTAGGGGCTGCTTCCAAGACCCTGCAATTGCTCAGCATCTATCCTCTGCCCCTACGCCTGGTTAGGAAGCGAGTGTTTTAGCCTGAGAAGCAGGGCTCCTGCAACTCTGGAGGAGAGCTAATCCTGCAGCCCACGTTCGTCCTGGGAAACCGCAAGGCGACCCTTGGCCTCAGTGTAGTGGTGACATTGCCGCCAGACAGGTCTTGCCTGCCGCGGTTTCCATGAGTTCTCCACCGTTTTCGGGCTTCAATGGAGAGCGAGGAGAGCTGTCGGCTCTCACAGAACTCTGGCCTCCGCACCGTTTGCCATGCAACTGCACTCAAGACCACACGTCTCCTCCCGACCTGCTGAGAAACAGGCCGCCGTGTAGGCCCTTGTTATCATTTCCTGGCCTGCAGAGTCCAAGGCGACACACTGTCCTCTTGCTTGGAAATCTACGTTCCCACAGCTTGCCAAACGCTACCGAAGGCAGTCCTAACCAGTCTCGTGTGCTGCGCAACTTTGATTCAGTTACGAAAAGCCACCTGCATTGAGGTGAACACTCTGCTCAGCGCTCTTTCCGGGAGCTCACAGTTGCCCCCTCTCTGGGTTAGGCAGGATGTCGAGGTGAGGTCCAAACTGAGCAAAGAGCACAATTGCTCACGTTGCCGTGGTAGTCGTCGTAAGAGGCATTGCCTACTACGCCTTGCTAAAGTCTTTCTTCTGTTAGGGAAGTCGCCACACTGAGACACCTGTCAAGGAAAATTTATTCAGCGGAGTTCCCATTGTTTGGCGATGGTCAACCTTCGCTGTGCCAATACTGCAGGGACTTAGGTTGGCTGCTCACAAGGCTAGGTGATCCTGCATACAGAAGCAGGCATTTCCCTTTGGAAGCTTGCATCTCGGTTTCTTAGGGGCTGCTTCCAAGGCCCTGCATTTGCTCAGCATCTATCCTCTGCCCCTACGCCTGGTTAGGAAGCGAGTATTTTAGCCTGAGAAGCAGGGCTCCTGCAACTCTGGAGAAGAGCTAATCCTGCAGCCCACGTTCGTCCTGGGAAACCGCAAGGCAACCCTTGGCCTCAGTGTAGTGGTGACATTGCCGCCAGACAGGTCTTGCCTGCCGCGGTTTCCATGAGTTCTCCACCGTTTTCGGGCTTCAATGGAGAGCGAGGAGAGCTGTCGGCTCTCACAGAACTCTGGCCTCCGCACCGTTTGTCATGCAACTGCACTCAAGACCACACGTCTCCTCCCGGCCTGCTGAGAAACAGGCCGCCGTGTAGGACCACTGTAACACTTCTTGGCATGTAGACTCCAAGGCGACACACTGCCCTTTTCCTTGGAAAAGTACGGTGCCCCAGCTTGCCAACGCTCATGAAGGCAGTCCGAGCCCATCTCATGTGCTGGGCCACTTGCATTCAGGGAGGAAAAGCCACCGGCATTGAGGTGAACACTCTGCTCAGCGTTCTTTCCGGGAGCTCACAATTGCCGCCTCTCTAGGTTAACCAGGAAGTCGTAGTGAGGACCAACCTGAGCAAAGAGCACAATTCCTCATGTTACACCGGTAGTCGTCGTAAGAGGAATTGCCAACTACGCCTGGCCAAGGCCTTCCCTGTGTTAAGGAACCAGCCACACTTAGATGCCTTTAAAGGAAAATTTATTCAGCGAAGTTCCCATTGTGTGGCGATGGTCAACCTTCGCAGCGCCAATACTGCAGGGACTTAGGTTGGCTGCTAACAAGGCTAGGTGACCCTGCATACAGAAGCAGGCGTTTCCCTTTGGAAGCTTGCATCCCGGTTTCTTAGGGGCTGCTTCCAAGACCCTGCAATTGCTCAGCATCTATCCTCTGCCCCTACGCCTGGTTAGGAAGCGAGTGTTTTAGCCTGAGAAGCAGGGCTCCTGCAACTCTGGAGGAGAGCTAATCCTGCAGCCCACGTTCGTCCTGGGAAACCGCAAGGCGACCCTTGGCCTCAGTGTAGTGGTGACATTGCCGCCAGACAGGTCTTGCCTGCCGCGGTTTCCATGAGTTCTCCACCGTTTTCGGGCTTCAATGGAGAGCGAGGAGAGCTGTCGGCTCTCACAGAACTCTGGCCTCCGCACCGTTTGCCATGCAACTGCACTCAAGACCACACGTCTCCTCCCGACCTGCTGAGAAACAGGCATCCGTGTAGGCCCTTGTTATCATTTCCTGGCCTGCAGAGTCCAAGGCGACACACTGTCCTCTTGCTTGGAAACCTACGTTCCCACAGCTTGCCAAACGCTACCGAAGGCAGTCCTAACCAGTCTCGTGTGCTGCGCAACTTTGATTCAGCTACGAAAAGCCACCTGCATTGAGGTGAACACTCTGCTCAGCGCTCTTTCCGGGAGCTCACAGTTGCCCCCTCTCTAGGTTAGGGAGGATGTCGAGGTGAGGTCCAAACTGAGCAAAGAGCACAATTCCTCACGTTACACCGGTAGTCGTCGTAAGAGGAATTGCCAACTACGCCTGGCTAAGGCCTTCCCTGTGTTAAGGAACCAGCCACACTTAGACGCCTTTAAAGGAAAATTTATTCAGCGAAGTTCCCATTGTGTGGCGATGGTCAACCTTCGCAGCGCCAATACTGCAGGGACTTAGGTTGGCTGCTCACAAGGCTAGGTGACCCTGCATACAGAAGCAGGCGTTTCCCTTTGGAAGCTTGGATCCCGGTTGCTTAGGGGCTGCTTGCAAGACCCTGCTATTGCCCAGCATCTATCCTTTGCCCCTACGCCTGGGTAGGAAGCGAGTATTTTAGCCTGAGAAGCAGGGCTCTTGCAACTCTGGAGGAGAGCTAATCCTGCAGCCCACGTTCGTCCTGGAAAACCGCAAGGCGACACTTGGCCTCAAGGTAGGGGCGAAATTGCCGTCGGAGAGGTCTTGCCTGCCGCGGTTTCCATGAGTTCTCCACCGTTTTTGGGCTTCAACGGAGAGCGAGGAGAGCTGTCGGCTCTCACAGAACTCTGGCCTCTGCACCGTTTGCCATGCAACTGCACTCAAGACCACACGTCTCCTCCCGGCCTGCTGAGAAACAGGCCGCCGTGTAGGACCACTGTAACACTTCTTGGCATGTAGACTCCAAGGCGACACACTGCCCTTTTCCTTGGAGAACTACGGTGCCCCAGCTTGCCAACGCTCATGAAGGCAGTCCGAGCCCGTCTCATGTGCTGGGCCACTTGCATTCAGGGAGGAAAAGCCACCGGCATTGAGGTGAACACTCTGCTCAGCGTCCTTTCCGGGAGCTCACAATTGCCACCTCTCTAGGTTAAGCAGGAAGTCGTAGTGAGGACCAACCTGAGCAAAGAGCACAATTCCTCACGTTACACCGGTAGTCGTCGTAAGAGGAATTGCCAACTACGCCTGGCTAAGGCCTTCCCTGTGTTAAGGAACCAGCCACACTTAGATGCCTTTAAAGGAAAATTTATTCAGCGAAGTTCCCATTGTGTGGCGATGGTCAACCTTCGCAGCGCCAATACTGCAGGGACTTAGGTTGGCTGCTAACAAGGCTAGGTGACCCTGCATACAGAAGCAGGCGTTTCCCTTTGGAAGCTTGCATCCCGGTTTCTTAGGGGCTGCTTCCAAGACCCTGCAATTGCTCAGCATCTATCCTCTGCCCCTACGCCTGGTTAGGAAGCGAGTGTTTTAGCCTGAGAAGCAGGGCTCCTGCAACTCTGGAGGAGAGCTAATCCTGCAGCCCACGTTCGTCCTAGGAAACCGCAAGGCGACCCTTGGCCTCAGTGTAGTGGTGACATTGCCGCCAGACAGGTCTTGCCTGCCGCGGTTTCCATGAGTTCTCCACCGTTTTCGGGCTTCAATGGAGAGCGAGGAGAGCTGTCGGCTCTCACAGAACTCTGGCCTCCGCACCGTTTGCCATGCAACTGCACTCAAGACCACACGTCTCCTCCCGACCTGCTGAGAAACAGGCATCCGTGTAGGCCCTTGTTATCATTTCCTGGCCTGCAGAGTCCAAGGCGACACACTGTCCTCTTGCTTGGAAACCTACGTTCCCACAGCTTGCCAAACGCTACCGAAGGCAGTCCTAACCAGTCTCGTGTGCTGCGCAACTTTGATTCAGCTACGAAAAGCCACCTGCATTGAGGTGAACACTCTGCTCAGCGCTCTTTCCGGGAGCTCACAGTTGCCCCCTCTCTAGGTTAGGGAGGATGTCGAGGTGAGGTCCAAACTGAGCAAAGAGCACAATTCCTCACGTTACACCGGTAGTCGTCGTAAGAGGAATTGCCAACTACGCCTGGCTAAGGCCTTCCCTGTGTTAAGGAACCAGCCACACTTAGACGCCTTTAAAGGAAAATTTATTCAGCGAAGTTCCCATTGTGTGGCGATGGTCAACCTTCGCAGCGCCAATACTGCAGGGACTTAGGTTGGCTGCTCACAAGGCTAGGTGACCCTGCATACAGAAGCAGGCGTTTCCCTTTGGAAGCTTGGATCCCGGTTGCTTAGGGGCTGCTTGCAAGACCCTGCTATTGCCCAGCATCTATCCTTTGCCCCTACGCCTGGGTAGGAAGCGAGTATTTTAGCCTGAGAAGCAGGGCTCTTGCAACTCTGGAGGAGAGCTAATCCTGCAGCCCACGTTCGTCCTGGAAAACCGCAAGGCGACACTTGGCCTCAAGGTAGGGGCGAAATTGCCGTCGGAGAGGTCTTGCCTGCCGCGGTTTCCATGAGTTCTCCACCGTTTTTGGGCTTCAACGGAGAGCGAGGAGAGCTGTCGGCTCTCACAGAACTCTGGCCTCCGCACCGTTTGCCATGCAACTGCACTCAAGACCACACGTCTCCTCCCGGCCTGCTGAGAAACAGGCCGCCGTGTAGGACCACTGTAACACTTCTTGGCATGTAGACTCCAAGGCGACACACTGCCCTTTTCCTTGGAGAACTACGGTGCCCCAGCTTGCCAACGCTCATGAAGGCAGTCCGAGCCCGTCTCATGTGCTGGGCCACTTGCATTCAGGGAGGAAAAGCCACCGGCATTGAGGTGAACACTCTGCTCAGCGTCCTTTCCGGGAGCTCACAATTGCCGCCTCTCTAGGTTAAGCAGGAAGTCGTAGTGAGGACCAACCTGAGCAAAGAGCACAATTCCTCACGTTACACCGGTAGTCGTCGTAAGAGGAATTGCCAACTACGCCTGGCTAAGGCCTTCCCTGTGTTAAGGAACCAGCCACACTTAGATGCCTTTAAAGGAAAATTTATTCAGCGAAGTTCCCATTGTGTGGCGATGGTCAACCTTCGCAGCGCCAATACTGCAGGGACTTAGGTTGGCTGCTAACAAGGCTAGGTGACCCTGCATACAGAAGCAGGCGTTTCCCTTTGGAAGCTTGCATCCCGGTTTCTTAGGGGCTGCTTCCAAGACCCTGCAATTGCTCAGCATCTATCCTCTGCCCCTACGCCTGGTTAGGAAGCGAGTGTTTTAGCCTGAGAAGCAGGGCTCCTGCAACTCTGGAGGAGAGCTAATCCTGCAGCCCACGTTCGTCCTGGGAAACCGCAAGGCGACCCTTGGCCTCAGTGTAGTGGTGACATTGCCGCCAGACAGGTCTTGCCTGCCGCGGTTTCCATGAGTTCTCCACCGTTTTCGGGCTTCAATGGAGAGCGAGGAGAGCTGTCGGCTCTCACAGAACTCTGGCCTCCGCACCGTTTGCCATGCAACTGCACTCAAGACCACACGTCTCCTCCCGACCTGCTGAGAAACAGGCCGCCGTGTAGGCCCTTGTTATCATTTCCTGGCCTGCAGAGTCCAAGGCGACACACTGTCCTCTTGCTTGGAAATCTACGTTCCCACAGCTTGCCAAACGCTACCGAAGGCAGTCCTAACCAGTCTCGTGTGCTGCGCAACTTTGATTCAGTTACGAAAAGCCACCTGCATTGAGGTGAACACTCTGCTCAGCGCTCTTTCCGGGAGCTCACAGTTGCCCCCTCTCTGGGTTAGGCAGGATGTCGAGGTGAGGTCCAAACTGAGCAAAGAGCACAATTGCTCACGTTGCCGTGGTAGTCGTCGTAAGAGGCATTGCCTACTACGCCTTGCTAAAGTCTTTCTTCTGTTAGGGAAGTCGCCACACTGAGACACCTGTCAAGGAAAATTTATTCAGCGGAGTTCCCATTGTTTGGCGATGGTCAACCTTCGCTGTGCCAATACTGCAGGGACTTAGGTTGGCTGCTCACAAGGCTAGGTGATCCTGCATACAGAAGCAGGCGTTTCCCTTTGGAAGCTTGCATCTCGGTTTCTTAGGGGCTGCTTCCAATGCCCTGCATTTGCTCAGCATCTATCCTCTGCCCCTACGCCTGGTTAGGAAGCGAGTATTTTAGCCTGAGAAGCAGGGCTCCTGCAACTCTGGAGAAGAGCTAATCCTGCAGCCCACGTTCGTCCTGGGAAACCGCAAGGCAACCCTTGGCCTCAGTGTAGTGGTGACATTGCCGCCAGACAGGTCTTGCCTGCCGCGGTTTCCATGAGTTCTCCACCGTTTTCGGGCTTCAATGGAGAGCGAGGAGAGCTGTCGGCTCTCACAGAACTCTGGCCTCCGCACCGTTTGTCATGCAACTGCACTCAAGACCACACGTCTCCTCCCGGCCTGCTGAGAAACAGGCCGCCGTGTAGGACCACTGTAACACTTCTTGGCATGTAGACTCCAAGGCGACACACTGCCCTTTTCCTTGGAAAACTACGGTGCCCCAGCTTGCCAACGCTCATGAAGGCAGTCCGAGCCCATCTCATGTGCTGGGCCACTTGCATTCAGGGAGGAAAAGCCACCGGCATTGAGGTGAACACTCTGCTCAGCGTTCTTTCCGGGAGCTCACAATTGCCGCCTCTCTAGGTTAACCAGGAAGTCGTAGTGAGGACCAACCTGAGCAAAGAGCACAATTCCTCACGTTACACGGGTAGTCGTCGTAAGAGGAATTGCCAACTACGCCTGGCCAAGGCCTTCCCTGTGTTAAGGAACCAGCCACACTTAGATGCCTTTAAAGGAAAATTTATTCAGCGAAGTTCCCATTGTGTGGCGATGGTCAACCTTCGCAGCGCCAATACTGCAGGGACTTAGGTTGGCTGCTAACAAGGCTAGGTGACCCTACATACAGAAGCAGGCGTTTCCCTTTGGAAGCTTGCATCCCGGTTTCTTAGGGGCTGCTTCCAAGACCCTGCAATTGCTCAGCATCTATCCTCTGCCCCTACGCCTGGTTAGGAAGCGAGTGTTTTAGCCTGAGAAGCAGGGCTCCTGCAACTCTGGAGGAGAGCTAATCCTGCAGCCCACGTTCGTCCTGGGAAACCGCAAGGCGACCCTTGGCCTCAGTGTAGTGGTGACATTGCCGCCAGACAGGTCTTGCCTGCCGCGGTTTCCATGAGTTCTCCACCGTTTTCGGGCTTCAATGGAGAGCAAGGAGAGCTGTCGGCTCTCACAGAACTCTGGCCTCCGCACCGTTTGCCATGCAACTGCACTCAAGACCACACGTCTCCTCCCGACCTGCTGAGAAACAGGCATCCGTGTAGGCCCTTGTTATCATTTCCTGGCCTGCAGAGTCCAAGGCGACACACTGTCCTCTTGCTTGGAAACCTACGTTCCCACAGCTTGCCAAACGCTACCGAAGGCAGTCCTAACCAGTCTCGTGTGCTGCGCAACTTTGATTCAGCTACGAAAAGCCACCTGCATTGAGGTGAACACTCTGCTCAGCGCTCTTTCCGGGAGCTCACAGTTGCCCCCTCTCTAGGTTAGGGAGGATGTCGAGGTGAGGTCCAAACTGAGCAAAGAGCACAATTCCTCACGTTACACCGGTAGTCGTCGTAAGAGGAATTGCCAAC
Source organism: Lagenorhynchus albirostris (assembly GCF_949774975.1). NCBI lineage: Eukaryota > Metazoa > Chordata > Mammalia > Artiodactyla > Delphinidae > Lagenorhynchus > Lagenorhynchus albirostris. The sequence continues at coordinate 97,756 of NW_026783289.1, read as the reverse complement.
TACGCCTGGCTAAGGCCTTCCCTGTGTTAAGGAACCAGCCACACTTAGACGCCTTTAAAGGAAAATTTATTCAGCGAAGTTCCCATTGTGTGGCGATGGTCAACCTTCGCAGCGCCAATACTGCAGGGACTTAGGTTGGCTGCTCACAAGGCTAGGTGACCCTGCATACAGAAGCAGGCGTTTCCCTTTGGAAGCTTGGATCCCGGTTGCTTAGGGGCTGCTTGCAAGACCCTGCTATTGCCCAGCATCTATCCTTTGCCCCTACGCCTGGGTAGGAAGCGAGTATTTTAGCCTGAGAAGCAGGGCTCTTGCAACTCTGGAGGAGAGCTAATCCTGCAGCCCACGTTCGTCCTGGAAAACCGCAAGGCGACACTTGGCCTCAAGGTAGGGGCGAAATTGCCGTCGGAGAGGTCTTGCCTGCCGCGGTTTCCATGAGTTCTCCACCGTTTTTGGGCTTCAACGGAGAGCGAGGAGAGCTGTCGGCTCTCACAGAACTCTGGCCTCCGCACCGTTTGCCATGCAACTGCACTCAAGACCACACGTCTCCTCCCGGCCTGCTGAGAAACAGGCCGCCGTGTAGGACCACTGTAACACTTCTTGGCATGTAGACTCCAAGGCGACACACTGCCCTTTTCCTTGGAAAACTACGGTGCCCCAGCTTGCCAACGCTCATGAAGGCAGTCCGAGTCCGTCTCATGTGCTGGGCCACTTGCATTCAGGGAGGAAAAGCCACCGGCATTGAGGTGAACACTCTGCTCAGCGTCCTTTCCGGGAGCTCACAATTGCCGCCTCTCTAGGTTAAGCAGGAAGTCGTAGTGAGGACCAACCTGAGCAAAGAGCACAATTCCTCACGTTACACCGGTAGTCGTCGTAAGAGGAATTGCCAACTACACCTGGCTAAGGCCTTCCCTGTGTTAAGGAACCAGCCACACTTAGATGCCTTTAAAGGAAAATTTATTCAGCGAAGTTCCCATTGTGTGGCGATGGTCAACCTTCGCAGCGCCAATACTGCAGGGACTTAGGTTGGCTGCTAACAAGGCTAGGTGACCCTGCATACAGAAGCAGGCGTTTCCCTTTGGAAGCTTGCATCCCGGTTTCTTAGGGGCTGCTTCCAAGACCCTGCAATTGCTCAGCATCTATCCTCTGCCCCTACGCCTGGTTAGGAAGCGAGTGTTTTAGCCTGAGAAGCAGGGCTCCTGCAACTCTGGAGGAGAGCTAATCCTGCAGCCCACGTTCGTCCTAGGAAACCGCAAGGCGACCCTTGGCCTCAGTGTAGTGGTGACATTGCCGCCAGACAGGTCTTGCCTGCCGCGGTTTCCATGAGTTCTCCACCGTTTTCGGGCTTCAATGGAGAGCGAGGAGAGCTGTCAGCTCTCACAGAACTCTGGCCTCCGCACCGTTTGCCATGCAACTGCACTCAAGACCACACGTCTCCTCCCGGCCTGCTGAGAAACAGGCCGCCGTGTAGGCCCTTGTTATCATTTCCTGGCCTGCAGAGTCCAAGGCGACACACTGTCCTCTTGCTTGGAAATCTACGTTCCCACAGCTTGCCAAACGCTACCGAAGGCAGTCCTAACCAGTCTCGTGTGCTGCGCAACTTTGATTCAGTTACGAAAAGCCACCTGCATTGAGGTGAACACTCTGCTCAGCGCTCTTTCCGGGAGCTCACAGTTGCCCCCTCTCTAGGTTAGGCAGGATGTCGAGGTGAGGTCCAAACTGAGCAAAGAGCACAATTGCTCACGTTGCCGTGGTAGTCGTCGTAAGAGGCATTGCCTACTACGCCTTGCTAAAGTCTTTCTTCTGTTAGGGAAGTCGCCACACTGAGACACCTGTCAAGGAAAATTTATTCAGCGGAGTTCCCATTGTTTGGCGATGGTCAACCTTCGCTGTGCCAATACTGCAGGGACTTAGGTTGGCTGCTCACAAGGCTAGGTGATCCTGCATACAGAAGCAGGCGTTTCCCTTTGGAAGCTTGCATCTCGGTTTCTTAGGGGCTGCTTCCAATGCCCTGCATTTGCTCAGCATCTATCCTCTGCCCCTACGCCTGGTTAGGAAGCGAGTATTTTAGCCTGAGAAGCAGGGCTCCTGCAACTCTGGAGAAGAGCTAATCCTGCAGCCCACGTTCGTCCTGGGAAACCGCAAGGCAACCCTTGGCCTCAGTGTAGTGGTGACATTGCCGCCAGACAGGTCTTGCCTGCCGCGGTTTCCATGAGTTCTCCACCGTTTTCGGGCTTCAATGGAGAGCGAGGAGAGCTGTCGGCTCTCACAGAACTCTGGCCTCCGCACCGTTTGTCATGCAACTGCACTCAAGACCACACGTCTCCTCCCGGCCTGCTGAGAAACAGGCCGCCGTGTAGGACCACTGTAACACTTCTTGGCATGTAGACTCCAAGGCGACACACTGCCCTTTTCCTTGGAAAACTACGGTGCCCCAGCTTGCCAACGCTCATGAAGGCAGTCCGAGCCCATCTCATGTGCTGGGCCACTTGCATTCAGGGAGGAAAAGCCACCGGCATTGAGGTGAACACTCTGCTCAGCGTTCTTTCCGGGAGCTCACAATTGCCGCCTCTCTAGGTTAAGCAGGAAGTCGTAGTGAGGACCAACCTGAGCAAAGAGCACAATTCCTCACGTTACACCGGTAGTCGTCGTAAGAGGAATTGCCAACTACGCCTGGCCAAGGCCTTCCCTGTGTTAAGGAACCAGCCACACTTAGATGCCTTTAAAGGAAAATTTATTCAGCGAAGTTCCCATTGTGTGGCGATGGTCAACCTTCGCAGCGCCAATACTGCAGGGACTTAGGTTGGCTGCTAACAAGGCTAGGTGACCCTGCATACAGAAGCAGGCGTTTCCCTTTGGAAGCTTGCATCCCGGTTTCTTAGGGGCTGCTTCCAAGACCCTGCAATTGCTCAGCATCTATCCTCTGCCCCTACGCCTGGTTAGGAAGCGAGTGTTTTAGCCTGAGAAGCAGGGCTCCTGCAACTCTGGAGGAGAGCTAATCCTGCAGCCCACGTTCGTCCTGGGAAACCGCAAGGCGACCCTTGGCCTCAGTGTAGTGGTGACATTGCCGCCAGACAGGTCTTGCCTGCCGCGGTTTCCATGAGTTCTCCACCGTTTTCGGGCTTCAATGGAGAGCGAGGAGAGCTGTCGGCTCTCACAGAACTCTGGCCTCCGCACCGTTTGCCATGCAACTGCACTCAAGACCACACGTCTCCTCCCGACCTGCTGAGAAACAGGCATCCGTGTAGGCCCTTGTTATCATTTCCTGGCCTGCAGAGTCCAAGGCGACACACTGTCCTCTTGCTTGGAAACCTACGTTCCCACAGCTTGCCAAACGCTACCGAAGGCAGTCCTAACCAGTCTCGTGTGCTGCGCAACTTTGATTCAGCTACGAAAAGCCACCTGCATTGAGGTGAACACTCTGCTCAGCGCTCTTTCCGGGAGCTCACAGTTGCCCCCTCTCTAGGTTAGGGAGGATGTCGAGGTGAGGTCCAAACTGAGCAAAGAGCACAATTCCTCACGTTACACCGGTAGTCGTCGTAAGAGGAATTGCCAACTACGCCTGGCTAAGGCCTTCCCTGTGTTAAGGAACCAGCCACACTTAGACGCCTTTAAAGGAAAATTTATTCAGCGAAGTTCCCATTGTGTGGCGATGGTCAACCTTCGCAGCGCCAATACTGCAGGGACTTAGGTTGGCTGCTCACAAGGCTAGGTGACCCTGCATACAGAAGCAGGCGTTTCCCTTTGGAAGCTTGGATCCCGGTTGCTTAGGGGCTGCTTGCAAGACCCTGCTATTGCCCAGCATCTATCCTTTGCCCCTACGCCTGGGTAGGAAGCGAGTATTTTAGCCTGAGAAGCAGGGCTCTTGCAACTCTGGAGGAGAGCTAATCCTGCAGCCCACGTTCGTCCTGGAAAACCGCAAGGCGACACTTGGCCTCAAGGTAGGGGCGAAATTGCCGTCGGAGAGGTCTTGCCTGCCGCGGTTTCCATGAGTTCTCCACCGTTTTTGGGCTTCAACGGAGAGCGAGGAGAGCTGTCGGCTCTCACAGAACTCTGGCCTCCGCACCGTTTGCCATGCAACTGCACTCAAGACCACACGTCTCCTCCCGGCCTGCTGAGAAACAGGCCGCCGTGTAGGACCACTGTAACACTTCTTGGCATGTAGACTCCAAGGCGACACACTGCCCTTTTCCTTGGAGAACTACGGTGCCCCAGCTTGCCAACGCTCATGAAGGCAGTCTGAGCCCGTCTCATGTGCTGGGCCACTTGCATTCAGGGAGGAAAAGCCACCGGCATTGAGGTGAACACTCTGCTCAGCGTCCTTTCCGGGAGCTCACAATTGCCGCCTCTCTAGGTTAAGCAGGAAGTCGTAGTGAGGACCAACCTGAGCAAAGAGCACAATTCCTCACGTTACACCGGTAGTCGTCGTAAGAGGAATTGCCAACTACGCCTGGCTAAGGCCTTCCCTGTGTTAAGGAACCAGCCACACTTAGATGCCTTTAAAGGAAAATTTATTCAGCGAAGTTCCCATTGTGTGGCGATGGTCAACCTTCGCAGCGCCAATACTGCAGGGACTTAGGTTGGCTGCTAACAAGGCTAGGTGACCCTGCATACAGAAGCAGGCGTTTCCCTTTGGAAGCTTGCATCCCGGTTTCTTAGGGGCTGCTTCCAAGACCCTGCAATTGCTCAGCATCTATCCTCTGCCCCTACGCCTGGTTAGGAAGCGAGTGTTTTAGCCTGAGAAGCAGGGCTCCTGCAACTCTGGAGGAGAGCTAATCCTGCAGCCCACGTTCGTCCTGGGAAACCGCAAGGCGACCCTTGGCCTCAGTGTAGTGGTGACATTGCCGCCAGACAGGTCTTGCCTGCCGCGGTTTCCATGAGTTCTCCACCGTTTTCGGGCTTCAATGGAGAGCGAGGAGAGCTGTCGGCTCTCACAGAACTCTGGCCTCCGCACCGTTTGCCATGCAACTGCACTCAAGACCACACGTCTCCTCCCGACCTGCTGAGAAACAGGCCGCCGTGTAGGCCCTTGTTATCATTTCCTGGCCTGCAGAGTCCAAGGCGACACACTGTCCTCTTGCTTGGAAATCTACGTTCCCACAGCTTGCCAAACGCTACCGAAGGCAGTCCTAACCAGTCTCGTGTGCTGCGCAACTTTGATTCAGTTACGAAAAGCCACCTGCATTGAGGTGAACACTCTGCTCAGCGCTCTTTCCGGGAGCTCACAGTTGCCCCCTCTCTAGGTTAGGCAGGATGTCAAGGTGAGGTCCATACTGAGCAAAGAGCACAATTGCTCACGTTGCCGTGGTAGTCGTCGTAAGAGGCATTGCCTACTACGCCTTGCTAAAGTCTTTCTTCTGTTAGGGAAGTCGCCACACTGAGACACCTGTCAAGGAAAATTTATTCAGCGGAGTTCCCATTGTTTGGCGATGGTCAACCTTCGCTGTGCCAATACTGCAGGGACTTAGGTTGGCTGCTCACAAGGCTAGGTGATCCTGCATACAGAAGCAGGCGTTTCCCTTTGGAAGCTTGCATCTCGGTTTCTTAGGGGCTGCTTCCAAGGCCCTGCATTTGCTCAGCATCTATCCTCTGCCCCTACGCCTGGTTAGGAAGCGAGTATTTTAGCCTGAGAAGCAGGGCTCCTGCAACTCTGGAGAAGAGCTAATCCTGCAGCCCACGTTCGTCCTGGGAAACCGCAAGGCAACCCTTGGCCTCAGTGTAGTGGTGACATTGCCGCCAGACAGGTCTTGCCTGCCGCGCTTTCCATGAGTTCTCCACCGTTTTCGGGCTTCAATGGAGAGCGAGGAGAGCTGTCGGCTCTCACAGAACTCTGGCCTCCGCACCGTTTGTCATGCAACTGCACTCAAGACCACACGTCTCCTCCCGGCCTGCTGAGAAACAGGCCGCCGTGTAGGACCACTGTAACACTTCTTGGCATGTAGACTCCAAGGCGACACACTGCCCTTTTCCTTGGAGAACTACGGTGCCCCAGCTTGCCAACGCTCATGAAGGCAGTCCGAGCCCGTCTCATGTGCTGGGCCACTTGCATTCAGGGAGGAAAAGCCACCGGCATTGAGGTGAACACTCTGCTCAGCGTCCTTTCCGGGAGCTCACAATTGCCGCCTCTCTAGGTTAAGCAGGAAGTCGTAGTGAGGACCAACCTGAGCAAAGAGCACAATTCCTCACGTTACACCGGTAGTCGTCGTAAGAGGAATTGCCAACTACGCCTGGCTAAGGCCTTCCCTGTGTTAAGGAACCAGCCACACTTAGATGCCTTTAAAGGAAAATTTATTCAGCGAAGTTCCCATTGTGTGGCGATGGTCAACCTTCGCAGCGCCAATACTGCAGGGACTTAGGTTGGCTGCTAACAAGGCTAGGTGACCCTGCATACAGAAGCAGGCGTTTCCCTTTGGAAGCTTGCATCCCGGTTTCTTAGGGGCTGCTTCCAAGACCCTGCAATTGCTCAGCATCTATCCTCTGCCCCTACGCCTGGTTAGGAAGCGAGTGTTTTAGCCTGAGAAGCAGGGCTCCTGCAACTCTGGAGGAGAGCTAATCCTGCAGCCCACGTTCGTCCTGGGAAACCGCAAGGCGACCCTTGGCCTCAGTGTAGTGGTGACATTGCCGCCAGACAGGTCTTGCCTGCCGCGGTTTCCATGAGTTCTCCACCGTTTTCGGGCTTCAATGGAGAGCGAGGAGAGCTGTCGGCTCTCACAGAACTCTGGCCTCCGCACCGTTTGCCATGCAACTGCACTCAAGACCACACGTCTCCTCCCGACCTGCTGAGAAACAGGCATCCGTGTAGGCCCTTGTTATCATTTCCTGGCCTGCAGAGTCCAAGGCGACACACTGTCCTCTTGCTTGGAAACCTACGTTCCCACAGCTTGCCAAACGCTACCGAAGGCAGTCCTAACCAGTCTCGTGTGCTGCGCAACTTTGATTCAGCTACGAAAAGCCACCTGCATTGAGGTGAACACTCTGCTCAGCGCTCTTTCCGGGAGCTCACAGTTGCCCCCTCTCTAGGTTAGGGAGGATGTCGAGGTGAGGTCCAAACTGAGCAAAGAGCACAATTCCTCACGTTACACCGGTAGTCGTCGTAAGAGGAATTGCCAACTACGCCTGGCTAAGGCCTTCCCTGTGTTAAGGAACCAGCCACACTTAGACGCCTTTAAAGGAAAATTTATTCAGCGAAGTTCCCATTGTGTGGCGATGGTCAACCTTCGCAGCGCCAATACTGCAGGGACTTAGGTTGGCTGCTCACAAGGCTAGGTGACCCTGCATACAGAAGCAGGCGTTTCCCTTTGGAAGCTTGGATCCCGGTTGCTTAGGGGCTGCTTGCAAGACCCTGCTATTGCCCAGCATCTATCCTTTGCCCCTACGCCTGGGTAGGAAGCGAGTATTTTAGCCTGAGAAGCAGGGCTCTTGCAACTCTGGAGGAGAGCTAATCCTGCAGCCCACGTTCGTCCTGGAAAACCGCAAGGCGACACTTGGCCTCAAGGTAGGGGCGAAATTGCCGTCGGAGAGGTCTTGCCTGCCGCGGTTTCCATGAGTTCTCCACCGTTTTTGGGCTTCAACGGAGAGCGAGGAGAGCTGTCGGCTCTCACAGAACTCTGGCCTCCGCACCGTTTGCCATGCAACTGCACTCAAGACCACACGTCTCCTCCCGGCCTGCTGAGAAACAGGCCGCCGTGTAGGACCACTGTAACACTTCTTGGCATGTAGACTCCAAGGCGACACACTGCCCTTTTCCTTGGAGAACTACGGTGCCCCAGCTTGCCAACGCTCATGAAGGCAGTCCGAGCCCGTCTCATGTGCTGGGCCACTTGCATTCAGGGAGGAAAAGCCACCGGCATTGAGGTGAACACTCTGCTCAGCGTCCTTTCCGGGAGCTCACAATTGCCGCCTCTCTAGGTTAAGCAGGAAGTCGTAGTGAGGACCAACCTGAGCAAAGAGCACAATTCCTCACGTTACACCGGTAGTCGTCGTAAGAGGAATTGCCAACTACGCCTGGCCAAGGCCTTCCCTGTGTTAAGGAACCAGCCACACTTAGATGCCTTTAAAGGAAAATTTATTCAGCGAAGTTCCCATTGTGTGGCGATGGTCAACCTTCGCAGCGCCAATACTGCAGGGACTTAGGTTGGCTGCTAACAAGGCTAGGTGACCCTGCATACAGAAGCAGGCGTTTCCCTTTGGAAGCTTGCATCCCGGTTTCTTAGGGGCTGCTTCCAAGACCCTGCAATTGCTCAGCATCTATCCTCTGCCCCTACGCCTGGTTAGGAAGCGAGTGTTTTAGCCTGAGAAGCAGGGCTCCTGCAACTCTGGAGGAGAGCTAATCCTGCAGCCCACGTTCGTCCTGGGAAACCGCAAGGCGACCCTTGGCCTCAGTGTAGTGGTGACATTGCCGCCAGACAGGTCTTGCCTGCCGCGGTTTCCATGAGTTCTCCACCGTTTTTGGGCTTCAACGGAGAGCGAGGAGAGCTGTCGGCTCTCACAGAACTCTGGCCTCCGCACCGTTTGCCATGCAACTGCACTCAAGACCACACGTCTCCTCCCGGCCTGCTGAGAAACAGGCCGCCGTGTAGGACCACTGTAACACTTCTTGGCATGTAGACTCCAAGGCGACACACTGCCCTTTTCCTTGGAGAACTACGGTGCCCCAGCTTGCCAACGCTCATGAAGGCAGTCCGAGCCCGTCTCATGTGCTGGGCCACTTGCATTCAGGGAGGAAAAGCCACCGGCATTGAGGTGAACACTCTGCTCAGCGTCCTTTCCGGGAGCTCACAATTGCCGCCTCTCTAGGTTAAGCAGGAAGTCGTAGTGAGGACCAACCTGAGCAAAGAGCACAATTCCTCACGTTACACCGGTAGTCGTCGTAAGAGGAATTGCCAACTACGCCTGGCTAAGGCCTTCCCTGTGTTAAGGAACCAGCCACACTTAGATGCCTTTAAAGGAAAATTTATTCAGCGAAGTTCCCATTGTGTGGCGATGGTCAACCTTCGCAGCGCCAATACTGCAGGGACTTAGGTTGGCTGCTAACAAGGCTAGGTGACCCTGCATACAGAAGCAGGCGTTTCCCTTTGGAAGCTTGCATCCCGGTTTCTTAGGGGCTGCTTCCAAGACCCTGCAATTGCTCAGCATCTATCCTCTGCCCCTACGCCTGGTTAGGAAGCGAGTGTTTTAGCCTGAGAAGCAGGGCTCCTGCAACTCTGGAGGAGAGCTAATCCTGCAGCCCACGTTCGTCCTGGGAAACCGCAAGGCGACCCTTGGCCTCAGTGTAGTGGTGACATTGCCGCCAGACAGGTCTTGCCTGCCGCGGTTTCCATGAGTTCTCCACCGTTTTCGGGCTTCAATGGAGAGCGAGGAGAGCTGTCGGCTCTCACAGAACTCTGGCCTCCGCACCGTTTGCCATGCAACTGCACTCAAGACCACACGTCTCCTCCCGACCTGCTGAGAAACAGGCCGCCGTGTAGGCCCTTGTTATCATTTCCTGGCCTGCAGAGTCCAAGGCGACACACTGTCCTCTTGCTTGGAAATCTACGTTCCCACAGCTTGCCAAACGCTACCGAAGGCAGTCCTAACCAGTCTCGTGTGCTGCGCAACTTTGATTCAGTTACGAAAAGCCACCTGCATTGAGGTGAACACTCTGCTCAGCGCTCTTTCCGGGAGCTCACAGTTGCCCCCTCTCTAGGTTAGGCAGGATGTCGAGGTGAGGTCCAAACTGAGCAAAGAGCACAATTGCTCACGTTGCCGTGGTAGTCGTCGTAAGAGGCATTGCCTACTACGCCTTGCTAAAGTCTTTCTTCTGTTAGGGAAGTCGCCACACTGAGACACCTGTCAAGGAAAATTTATTCAGCGGAGTTCCCATTGTTTGGCGATGGTCAACCTTCGCTGTGCCAATACTGCAGGGACTTAGGTTGGCTGCTCACAAGGCTAGGTGATCCTGCATACAGAAGCAGGCGTTTCCCTTTGGAAGCTTGCATCTCGGTTTCTTAGGGGCTGCTTCCAAGGCCCTGCATTTGCTCAGCATCTATCCTCTGCCCCTACGCCTGGTTAGGAAGCGAGTATTTTAGCCTGAGAAGCAGGGCTCCTGCAACTCTGGAGAAGAGCTAATCCTGCAGCCCACGTTCGTCCTGGGAAACCGCAAGGCAACCCTTGGCCTCAGTGTAGTGGTGACATTGCCGCCAGACAGGTCTTGCCTGCCGCGCTTTCCATGAGTTCTCCACCGTTTTCGGGCTTCAATGGAGAGCGAGGAGAGCTGTCGGCTCTCACAGAACTCTGGCCTCCGCACCGTTTGTCATGCAACTGCACTCAAGACCACACGTCTCCTCCCGGCCTGCTGAGAAACAGGCCGCCGTGTAGGACCACTGTAACACTTCTTGGCATGTAGACTCCAAGGCGACACACTGCCCTTTTCCTTGGAGAACTACGGTGCCCCAGCTTGCCAACGCTCATGAAGGCAGTCCGAGCCCGTCTCATGTGCTGGGCCACTTGCATTCAGGGAGGAAAAGCCACCGGCATTGAGGTGAACACTCTGCTCAGCGTCCTTTCCGGGAGCTCACAATTGCCGCCTCTCTAGGTTAAGCAGGAAGTCGTAGTGAGGACCAACCTGAGCAAAGAGCACAATTCCTCACGTTACACCGGTAGTCGTCGTAAGAGGAATTGCCAACTACGCCTGGCTAAGGCCTTCCCTGTGTTAAGGAACCAGCCACACTTAGATGCCTTTAAAGGAAAATTTATTCAGCGAAGTTCCCATTGTGTGGCGATGGTCAACCTTCGCAGCGCCAATACTGCAGGGACTTAGGTTGGCTGCTAACAAGGCTAGGTGACCCTGCATACAGAAGCAGGCGTTTCCCTTTGGAAGCTTGCATCCCGGTTTCTTAGGGGCTGCTTCCAAGACCCTGCAATTGCTCAGCATCTATCCTCTGCCCCTACGCCTGGTTAGGAAGCGAGTGTTTTAGCCTGAGAAGCAGGGCTCCTGCAACTCTGGAGAAGAGCTAATCCTGCAGCCCACATTCGTCCTGGGAAACCGCAAGGCGACCCTTGGCCTCAGTGTAGTGGTGACATTGCCGCCAGACAGGTCTTGCCTGCCGCGGTTTCCATGAGTTCTCCACCGTTTTCGGGCTTCAATGGAGAGCGAGGAGAGCTGTCGGCTCTCACAGAACTCTGGCCTCCGCACCGTTTGCCATGCAACTGCACTCAAGACCACACGTCTCCTCCCGACCTGCTGAGAAACAGGCATCCGTGTAGGCCCTTGTTATCATTTCCTGGCCTGCAGAGTCCAAGGCGACACACTGTCCTCTTGCTTGGAAACCTACGTTCCCACAGCTTGCCAAACGCTACCGAAGGCAGTCCTAACCAGTCTCGTGTGCTGCGCAACTTTGATTCAGCTACGAAAAGCCACCTGCATTGAGGTGAACACTCTGCTCAGCGCTCTTTCCGGGAGCTCACAGTTGCCCCCTCTCTAGGTTAGGGAGGATGTCGAGGTGAGGTCCAAACTGAGCAAAGAGCACAATTCCTCACGTTACACCGGTAGTCGTCGTAAGAGGAATTGCCAACTACGCCTGGCTAAGGCCTTCCCTGTGTTAAGGAACCAGCCACACTTAGACGCCTTTAAAGGAAAATTTATTCAGCGAAGTTCCCATTGTGTGGCGATGGTCAACCTTCGCAGCGCCAATACTGCAGGGACTTAGGTTGGCTGCTCACAAGGCTAGGTGACCCTGCATACAGAAGCAGGCGTTTCCCTTTGGAAGCTTGGATCCCGGTTGCTTAGGGGCTGCTTGCAAGACCCTGCTATTGCCCAGCATCTATCCTTTGCCCCTACGCCTGGGTAGGAAGTGAGTATTTTAGCCTGAGAAGCAGGGCTCTTGCAACTCTGGAGGAGAGCTAATCCTGCAGCCCACGTTCGTCCTGGAAAACCGCAAGGCGACACTTGGCCTCAAGGTAGGGGCGAAATTGCCGTCGGAGAGGTCTTGCCTGCCGCGGTTTCCATGAGTTCTCCACCATTTTTGGGCTTCAACGGAGAGCGAGGAGAGCTGTCGGCTCTCACAGAACTCTGGCCTCCGCACCGTTTGCCATGCAACTGCACTCAAGACCACACGTCTCCTCCCGGCCTGCTGAGAAACAGGCCGCCGTGTAGGACCACTGTAACACTTCTTGGCATGTAGACTCCAAGGCGACACACTGCCCTTTTCCTTGGAGAACTACGGTGCCCCAGCTTGCCAACGCTCATGAAGGCAGTCCGAGCCCGTCTCATGTGCTGGGCCACTTGCATTCAGGGAGGAAAAGCCACCGGCATTGAGGTGAACACTCTGCTCAGCGTCCTTTCCGGGAGCTCACAATTGCCGCCTCTCTAGGTTAAGCAGGAAGTCGTAGTGAGGACCAACCTGAGCAAAGAGCACAATTCCTCACGTTACACCGGTAGTCGTCGTAAGAGGAATTGCCAACTACGCCTGGCCAAGGCCTTCCCTGTGTTAAGGAACCAGCCACACTTAGATGCCTTTAAAGGAAAATTTATTCAGCGAAGTTCCCATTGTGTGGCGATGGTCAACCTTCGCAGCGCCAATACTGCAGGGACTTAGGTTGGCTGCTAACAAGGCTAGGTGACCCTGCATACAGAAGCAGGCGTTTCCCTTTGGAAGCTTGCATCCCGGTTTCTTAGGGGCTGCTTCCAAGACCCTGCAATTGCTCAGCATCTATCCTCTGCCCCTACGCCTGGTTAGGAAGCGAGTGTTTTAGCCTGAGAAGCAGGGCTCCTGCAACTCTGGAGGAGAGCTAATCCTGCAGCCCACGTTCGTCCTGGGAAACCGCAAGGCGACCCTTGGCCTCAGTGTAGTGGTGACATTGCCGCCAGACAGGTCTTGCCTGCCGCGGTTTCCATGAGTTCTCCACCGTTTTCGGGCTTCAATGGAGAGCGAGGAGAGCTGTCGGCTCTCACAGAACTCTGGCCTCCGCACCGTTTGCCATGCAACTGCACTCAAGACCACACGTCTCCTCCCGACCTGCTGAGAAACAGGCATCCGTGTAGGCCCTTGTTATCATTTCCTGGCCTGCAGAGTCCAAGGCGACACACTGTCCTCTTGCTTGGAAACCTACGTTCCCACAGCTTGCCAAACGCTACCGAAGGCAGTCCTAACCAGTCTCGTGTGCTGCGCAACTTTGATTCAGCTACGAAAAGCCACCTGCATTGAGGTGAACACTCTGCTCAGCGCTCTTTCCGGGAGCTCACAGTTGCCCCCTCTCTAGGTTAGGGAGGATGTCGAGGTGAGGTCCAAACTGAGCAAAGAGCACAATTCCTCACGTTACACCGGTAGTCGTCGTAAGAGGAATTGCCAACTACGCCTGGCTAAGGCCTTCCCTGTGTTAAGGAACCAGCCACACTTAGACGCCTTTAAAGGAAAATTTATTCAGCGAAGTTCCCATTGTGTGGCGATGGTCAACCTTCGCAGCGCCAATACTGCAGGGACTTAGGTTGGCTGCTCACAAGGCTAGGTGACCCTGCATACAGAAGCAGGCGTTTCCCTTTGGAAGCTTGGATCCCGGTTGCTTAGGGGCTGCTTGCAAGACCCTGCTATTGCCCAGCATCTATCCTTTGCCCCTACGCCTGGGTAGGAAGCGAGTATTTTAGCCTGAGAAGCAGGGCTCTTGCAACTCTGGAGGAGAGCTAATCCTGCAGCCCACGTTCGTCCTGGAAAACCGCAAGGCGACACTTGGCCTCAAGGTAGGGGCGAAATTGCCGTCGGAGAGGTCTTGCCTGCCGCGGTTTCCATGAGTTCTCCACCGTTTTTGGGCTTCAACGGAGAGCGAGGAGAGCTGTCGGCTCTCACAGAACTCTGGCCTCCGCACCGTTTGCCATGCAACTGCACTCAAGACCACACGTCTCCTCCCGGCCTGCTGAGAAACAGGCCGCCGTGTAGGACCACTGTAACACTTCTTGGCATGTAGACTCCAAGGCGACACACTGCCCTTTTCCTTGGAGAACTACGGTGCCCCAGCTTGCCAACGCTCATGAAGGCAGTCCGAGCCCGTCTCATGTGCTGGGCCACTTGCATTCAGGGAGGAAAAGCCACCGGCATTGAGGTGAACACTCTGCTCAGCGTCCTTTCCGGGAGCTCACAATTGCCGCCTCTCTAGGTTAAGCAGGAAGTCGTAGTGAGGACCAACCTGAGCAAAGAGCACAATTCCTCACGTTACACCGGTAGTCGTCGTAAGAGGAATTGCCAACTACGCCTGGCTAAGGCCTTCCCTGTGTTAAGGAACCAGCCACACTTAGATGCCTTTAAAGGAAAATTTATTCAGCGAAGTTCCCATTGTGTGGCGATGGTCAACCTTCGCAGCGCCAATACTGCAGGGACTTAGGTTGGCTGCTAACAAGGCTAGGTGACCCTGCATACAGAAGCAGGCGTTTCCCTTTGGAAGCTTGCATCCCGGTTTCTTAGGGGCTGCTTCCAAGACCCTGCAATTGCTCAGCATCTATCCTCTGCCCCTACGCCTGGTTAGGAAGCGAGTGTTTTAGCCTGAGAAGCAGGGCTCCTGCAACTCTGGAGGAGAGCTAATCCTGCAGCCCACGTTCGTCCTGGGAAACCGCAAGGCGACCCTTGGCCTCAGTGTAGTGGTGACATTGCCGCCAGACAGGTCTTGCCTGCCGCGGTTTCCATGAGTTCTCCACCGTTTTCGGGCTTCAATGGAGAGCGAGGAGAGCTGTCGGCTCTCACAGAACTCTGGCCTCCGCACCGTTTGCCATGCAACTGCACTCAAGACCACACGTCTCCTCCCGACCTGCTGAGAAACAGGCATCCGTGTAGGCCCTTGTTATCATTTCCTGGCCTGCAGAGTCCAAGGCGACACACTGTCCTCTTGCTTGGAAACCTACGTTCCCACAGCTTGCCAAACGCTACCGAAGGCAGTCCTAACCAGTCTCGTGTGCTGCGCAACTTTGATTCAGCTACGAAAAGCCACCTGCATTGAGGTGAACACTCTGCTCAGCGCTCTTTCCGGGAGCTCACAGTTGCCCCCTCTCTAGGTTAGGGAGGATGTCGAGGTGAGGTCCAAACTGAGCAAAGAGCACAATTCCTCACGTTACACCGGTAGTCGTCGTAAGAGGAATTGCCAACTACGCCTGGCTAAGGCCTTCCCTGTGTTAAGGAACCAGCCACACTTAGACGCCTTTAAAGGAAAATTTATTCAGCGAAGTTCCCATTGTGTGGCGATGGTCAACCTTCGCAGCGCCAATACTGCAGGGACTTAGGTTGGCTGCTCACAAGGCTAGGTGACCCTGCATACAGAAGCAGGCGTTTCCCTTTGGAAGCTTGGATCCCGGTTGCTTAGGGGCTGCTTGCAAGACCCTGCTATTGCCCAGCATCTATCCTTTGCCCCTACGCCTGGGTAGGAAGCGAGTATTTTAGCCTGAGAAGCAGGGCTCTTGCAACTCTGGAGGAGAGCTAATCCTGCAGCCCACGTTCGTCCTGGAAAACCGCAAGGCGACACTTGGCCTCAAGGTAGGGGCGAAATTGCCGTCGGAGAGGTCTTGCCTGCCGCGGTTTCCATGAGTTCTCCACCGTTTTTGGGCTTCAACGGAGAGCGAGGAGAGCTGTCGGCTCTCACAGAACTCTGGCCTCCGCACCGTTTGCCATGCAACTGCACTCAAGACCACACGTCTCCTCCCGGCCTGCTGAGAAACAGGCCGCCGTGTAGGACCACTGTAACACTTCTTGGCATGTAGACTCCAAGGCGACACACTGCCCTTTTCCTTGGAGAACTACGGTGCCCCAGCTTGCCAACGCTCATGAAGGCAGTCCGAGTCCGTCTCATGTGCTGGGCCACTTGCATTCAGGGAGGAAAAGCCACCGGCATTGAGGTGAACACTCTGCTCAGCGTCCTTTCCGGGAGCTCACAATTGCCGCCTCTCTAGGTTAAGCAGGAAGTCGTAGTGAGGACCAACCTGAGCAAAGAGCACAATTCCTCACGTTACACCGGTAGTCGTCGTAAGAGGAATTGCCAACTACGCCTGGCTAAGGCCTTCCCTGTGTTAAGGAACCAGCCACACTTAGATGCCTTTAAAGGAAAATTTATTCAGCGAAGTTCCCATTGTGTGGCGATGGTCAACCTTCGCAGCGCCAATACTGCAGGGACTTAGGTTGGCTGCTCACAAGGCTAGGTGACCCTGCATACAGAAGCAGGCGTTTCCCTTTGGAAGCTTGGATCCCGGTTGCTTAGGGGCTGCTTGCAAGACCCTGCTATTGCCCAGCATCTATCCTTTGCCCCTACGCCTGGGTAGGAAGCGAGTATTTTAGCCTGAGAAGCAGGGCTCTTGCAACTCTGGAGGAGAGCTAATCCTGCAGCCCACGTTCGTCCTGGAAAACCGCAAGGCGACACTTGGCCTCAAGGTAGGGGCGAAATTGCCGTCGGAGAGGTCTTGCCTGCCGCGGTTTCCATGAGTTCTCCACCGTTTTTGGGCTTCAACGGAGAGCGAGGAGAGCTGTCGGCTCTCACAGAACTCTGGCCTCCGCACCGTTTGCCATGCAACTGCACTCAAGACCACACGTCTCCTCCCGGCCTGCTGAGAAACAGGCCGCCGTGTAGGACCACTGTAACACTTCTTGGCATGTAGACTCCAAGGCGACACACTGCCCTTTTCCTTGGAGAACTACGGTGCCCCAGCTTGCCAACGCTCATGAAGGCAGTCCGAGTCCGTCTCATGTGCTGGGCCACTTGCATTCAGGGAGGAAAAGCCACCGGCATTGAGGTGAACACTCTGCTCAGCGTCCTTTCCGGGAGCTCACAATTGCCGCCTCTCTAGGTTAAGCAGGAAGTCGTAGTGAGGACCAACCTGAGCAAAGAGCACAATTCCTCACGTTACACCGGTAGTCGTCGTAAGAGGAATTGCCAACTACGCCTGGCTAAGGCCTTCCCTGTGTTAAGGAACCAGCCACACTTAGATGCCTTTAAAGGAAAATTTATTCAGCGAAGTTCCCATTGTGTGGCGATGGTCAACCTTCGCAGCGCCAATACTGCAGGGACTTAGGTTGGCTGCTAACAAGGCTAGGTGACCCTGCATACAGAAGCAGGCGTTTCCCTTTGGAAGCTTGCATCCCGGTTTCTTAGGGGCTGCTTCCAAGACCCTGCAATTGCTCAGCATCTATCCTCTGCCCCTACGCCTGGTTAGGAAGCGAGTGTTTTAGCCTGAGAAGCAGGGCTCCTGCAACTCTGGAGGAGAGCTAATCCTGCAGCCCACGTTCGTCCTGGGAAACCGCAAGGCGACCCTTGGCCTCAGTGTAGTGGTGACATTGCCGCCAGACAGGTCTTGCCTGCCGCGGTTTCCATGAGTTCTCCACCGTTTTCGGGCTTCAATGGAGAGCAAGGAGAGCTGTCGGCTCTCACAGAACTCTGGCCTCCGCACCGTTTGCCATGCAACTGCACTCAAGACCACACGTCTCCTCCCGACCTGCTGAGAAACAGGCCGCCGTGTAGGCCCTTGTTATCATTTCCTGGCCTGCAGAGTCCAAGGCGACACACTGTCCTCTTGCTTGGAAATCTACGTTCCCACAGCTTGCCAAACGCTACCGAAGGCAGTCCTAACCAGTCTCGTGTGCTGCGCAACTTTGATTCAGTTACGAAAAGCCACCTGCATTGAGGTGAACACTCTGCTCAGCGCTCTTTCCGGGAGCTCACAGTTGCCCCCTCTCTAGGTTAGGCAGGATGTCGAGGTGAGGTCCAAACTGAGCAAAGAGCACAATTGCTCACGTTGCCGTGGTAGTCGTCGTAAGAGGCATTGCCTACTACGCCTTGCTAAAGTCTTTCTTCTGTTAGGGAAGTCGCCACACTGAGACACCTGTCAAGGAAAATTTATTCAGCGGAGTTCCCATTGTTTGGCGATGGTCAACCTTCGCTGTGCCAATACTGCAGGGACTTAGGTTGGCTGCTCACAAGGCTAGGTGATCCTGCATACAGAAGCAGGCGTTTCCCTTTGGAAGCTTGCATCTCGGTTTCTTAGGGGCTGCTTCCAAGGCCCTGCATTTGCTCAGCATCTATCCTCTGCCCCTACGCCTGGTTAGGAAGCGAGTATTTTAGCCTGAGAAGCAGGGCTCCTGCAACTCTGGAGAAGAGCTAATCCTGCAGCCCACGTTCGTCCTGGGAAACCGCAAGGCAACCCTTGGCCTCAGTGTAGTGGTGACATTGCCGCCAGACAGGTCTTGCCTGCCGCGGTTTCCATGAGTTCTCCACCGTTTTCGGGCTTCAATGGAGAGCGAGGAGAGCTGTCGGCTCTCACAGAACTCTGGCCTCCGCACCGTTTGTCATGCAACTGCACTCAAGACCACACGTCTCCTCCCGGCCTGCTGAGAAACAGGCCGCCGTGTAGGACCACTGTAACACTTCTTGGCATGTAGACTCCAAGGCGACACACTGCCCTTTTCCTTGGAAAACTACGGTGCCCCAGCTTGCCAACGCTCATGAAGGCAGTCCGAGCCCATCTCATGTGCTGGGCCACTTGCATTCAGGGAGGAAAAGCCACCGGCATTGAGGTGAACACTCTGCTCAGCGTTCTTTCCGGGAGCTCACAATTGCCGCCTCTCTAGGTTAAGCAGGAAGTCGTAGTGAGGACCAACCTGAGCAAAGAGCACAATTCCTCACGTTACACCGGTAGTCGTCGTAAGAGGAATTGCCAACTACGCCTGGCCAAGGCCTTCCCTGTGTTAAGGAACCAGCCACACTTAGATGCCTTTAAAGGAAAATTTATTCAGCGAAGTTCCCATTGTGTGGCGATGGTCAACCTTCGCAGCGCCAATACTGCAGGGACTTAGGTTGGCTGCTAACAAGGCTAGGTGACCCTGCATACAGAAGCAGGCGTTTCCCTTTGGAAGCTTGCATCCCGGTTTCTTAGGGGCTGCTTCCAAGACCCTGCAATTGCTCAGCATCTATCCTCTGCCCCTACGCCTGGTTAGGAAGCGAGTGTTTTAGCCTGAGAAGCAGGGCTCCTGCAACTCTGGAGGAGAGCTAATCCTGCAGCCCACGTTCGTCCTGGGAAACCGCAAGGCGACCCTTGGCCTCAGTGTAGTGGTGACATTGCCGCCAGACAGGTCTTGCCTGCCGCGGTTTCCATGAGTTCTCCACCGTTTTCGGGCTTCAATGGAGAGCGAGGAGAGCTGTCGGCTCTCACAGAACTCTGGCCTCCGCACCGTTTGCCATGCAACTGCACTCAAGACCACACGTCTCCTCCCGACCTGCTGAGAAACAGGCATCCGTGTAGGCCCTTGTTATCATTTCCTGGCCTGCAGAGTCCAAGGCGACACACTGTCCTCTTGCTTGGAAACCTACGTTCCCACAGCTTGCCAAACGCTACCGAAGGCAGTCCTAACCAGTCTCGTGTGCTGCGCAACTTTGATTCAGCTACGAAAAGCCACCTGCATTGAGGTGAACACTCTGCTCAGCGCTCTTTCCGGGAGCTCACAGTTGCCCCCTCTCTAGGTTAGGGAGGATGTCGAGGTGAGGTCCAAACTGAGCAAAGAGCACAATTCCTCACGTTACACCGGTAGTCGTCGTAAGAGGAATTGCCAACTACGCCTGGCTAAGGCCTTCCCTGTGTTAAGGAACCAGCCACACTTAGACGCCTTTAAAGGAAAATTTATTCAGCGAAGTTCCCATTGTGTGGCGATGGTCAACCTTCGCAGCGCCAATACTGCAGGGACTTAGGTTGGCTGCTCACAAGGCTAGGTGACCCTGCATACAGAAGCAGGCGTTTCCCTTTGGAAGCTTGGATCCCGGTTGCTTAGGGGCTGCTTGCAAGACCCTGCTATTGCCCAGCATCTATCCTTTGCCCCTACGCCTGGGTAGGAAGCGAGTATTTTAGCCTGAGAAGCAGGGCTCTTGCAACTCTGGAGGAGAGCTAATCCTGCAGCCCACGTTCGTCCTGGAAAACCGCAAGGCGACACTTGGCCTCAAGGTAGGGGCGAAATTGCCGTCGGAGAGGTCTTGCCTGCCGCGGTTTCCATGAGTTCTCCACCGTTTTTGGGCTTCAACGGAGAGCGAGGAGAGCTGTCGGCTCTCACAGAACTCTGGCCTCCGCACCGTTTGCCATGCAACTGCACTCAAGACCACACGTCTCCTCCCGGCCTGCTGAGAAACAGGCCGCCGTGTAGGACCACTGTAACACTTCTTGGCATGTAGACTCCAAGGCGACACACTGCCCTTTTCCTTGGAGAACTACGGTGCCCCAGCTTGCCAACGCTCATGAAGGCAGTCCGAGCCCGTCTCATGTGCTGGGCCACTTGCATTCAGGGAGGAAAAGCCACCGGCATTGAGGTGAACACTCTGCTCAGCGTCCTTTCCGGGAGCTCACAATTGCCGCCTCTCTAGGTTAAGCAGGAAGTCGTAGTGAGGACCAACCTGAGCAAAGAGCACAATTCCTCACGTTACACCGGTAGTCGTCGTAAGAGGAATTGCCAACTACGCCTGGCTAAGGCCTTCCCTGTGTTAAGGAACCAGCCACACTTAGATGCCTTTAAAGGAAAATTTATTCAGCGAAGTTCCCATTGTGTGGCGATGGTCAACCTTCGCAGCGCCAATACTGCAGGGACTTAGGTTGGCTGCTAACAAGGCTAGGTGACCCTGCATACAGAAGCAGGCGTTTCCCTTTGGAAGCTTGCATCCCGGTTTCTTAGGGGCTGCTTCCAAGACCCTGCAATTGCTCAGCATCTATCCTCTGCCCCTACGCCTGGTTAGGAAGCGAGTGTTTTAGCCTGAGAAGCAGGGCTCCTGCAACTCTGGAGGAGAGCTAATCCTGCAGCCCACGTTCGTCCTGGGAAACCGCAAGGCGACCCTTGGCCTCAGTGTAGTGGTGACATTGCCGCCAGACAGGTCTTGCCTGCCGCGGTTTCCATGAGTTCTCCACCGTTTTCGGGCTTCAATGGAGAGCGAGGAGAGCTGTCGGCTCTCACAGAACTCTGGCCTCCGCACCGTTTGCCATGCAACTGCACTCAAGACCACACGTCTCCTCCCGACCTGCTGAGAAACAGGCCGCCGTGTAGGCCCTTGTTATCATTTCCTGGCCTGCAGAGTCCAAGGCGACACACTGTCCTCTTGCTTGGAAATCTACGTTCCCACAGCTTGCCAAACGCTACCGAAGGCAGTCCTAACCAGTCTCGTGTGCTGCGCAACTTTGATTCAGTTACGAAAAGCCACCTGCATTGAGGTGAACACTCTGCTCAGCGCTCTTTCCGGGAGCTCACAGTTGCCCCCTCTCTAGGTTAGGCAGGATGTCGAGGTGAGGTCCAAACTGAGCAAAGAGCACAATTGCTCACGTTGCCGTGGTAGTCGTCGTAAGAGGCATTGCCTACTACGCCTTGCTAAAGTCTTTCTTCTGTTAGGGAAGTCGCCACACTGAGACACCTGTCAAGGAAAATTTATTCAGCGGAGTTCCCATTGTTTGGCGATGGTCAACCTTCGCTGTGCCAATACTGCAGGGACTTAGGTTGGCTGCTCACAAGGCTAGGTGATCCTGCATACAGAAGCAGGCGTTTCCCTTTGGAAGCTTGCATCTCGGTTTCTTAGGGGCTGCTTCCAAGGCCCTGCATTTGCTCAGCATCTATCCTCTGCCCCTACGCCTGGTTAGGAAGCGAGTATTTTAGCCTGAGAAGCAGGGCTCCTGCAACTCTGGAGAAGAGCTAATCCTGCAGCCCACGTTCGTCCTGGGAAACCGCAAGGCAACCCTTGGCCTCAGTGTAGTGGTGACATTGCCGCCAGACAGGTCTTGCCTGCCGCGCTTTCCATGAGTTCTCCACCGTTTTCGGGCTTCAATGGAGAGCGAGGAGAGCTGTCGGCTCTCACAGAACTCTGGCCTCCGCACCGTTTGTCATGCAACTGCACTCAAGACCACACGTCTCCTCCCGGCCTGCTGAGAAACAGGCCGCCGTGTAGGACCACTGTAACACTTCTTGGCATGTAGACTCCAAGGCGACACACTGCCCTTTTCCTTGGAGAACTACGGTGCCCCAGCTTGCCAACGCTCATGAAGGCAGTCCGAGCCCGTCTCATGTGCTGGGCCACTTGCATTCAGGGAGGAAAAGCCACCGGCATTGAGGTGAACACTCTGCTCAGCGTCCTTTCCGGGAGCTCACAATTGCCGCCTCTCTAGGTTAAGCAGGAAGTCGTAGTGAGGACCAACCTGAGCAAAGAGCACAATTCCTCACGTTACACCGGTAGTCGTCGTAAGAGGAATTGCCAACTACGCCTGGCTAAGGCCTTCCCTGTGTTAAGGAACCAGCCACACTTAGATGCCTTTAAAGGAAAATTTATTCAGCGAAGTTCCCATTGTGTGGCGATGGTCAACCTTCGCAGCGCCAATACTGCAGGGACTTAGGTTGGCTGCTAACAAGGCTAGGTGACCCTGCATACAGAAGCAGGCGTTTCCCTTTGGAAGCTTGCATCCCGGTTTCTTAGGGGCTGCTTCCAAGACCCTGCAATTGCTCAGCATCTATCCTCTGCCCCTACGCCTGGTTAGGAAGCGAGTGTTTTAGCCTGAGAAGCAGGGCTCCTGCAACTCTGGAGGAGAGCTAATCCTGCAGCCCACGTTCGTCCTGGGAAACCGCAAGGCGACCCTTGGCCTCAGTGTAGTGGTGACATTGCCGCCAGACAGGTCTTGCCTGCCGCGGTTTCCATGAGTTCTCCACCGTTTTCGGGCTTCAATGGAGAGCGAGGAGAGCTGTCGGCTCTCACAGAACTCTGGCCTCCGCACCGTTTGCCATGCAACTGCACTCAAGACCACACGTCTCCTCCCGACCTGCTGAGAAACAGGCATCCGTGTAGGCCCTTGTTATCATTTCCTGGCCTGCAGAGTCCAAGGCGACACACTGTCCTCTTGCTTGGAAACCTACGTTCCCACAGCTTGCCAAACGCTACCGAAGGCAGTCCTAACCAGTCTCGTGTGCTGCGCAACTTTGATTCAGCTACGAAAAGCCACCTGCATTGAGGTGAACACTCTGCTCAGCGCTCTTTCCGGGAGCTCACAGTTGCCCCCTCTCTAGGTTAGGGAGGATGTCGAGGTGAGGTCCAAACTGAGCAAAGAGCACAATTCCTCACGTTACACCGGTAGTCGTCGTAAGAGGAATTGCCAACTACGCCTGGCTAAGGCCTTCCCTGTGTTAAGGAACCAGCCACACTTAGACGCCTTTAAAGGAAAATTTATTCAGCGAAGTTCCCATTGTGTGGCGATGGTCAACCTTCGCAGCGCCAATACTGCAGGGACTTAGGTTGGCTGCTCACAAGGCTAGGTGACCCTGCATACAGAAGCAGGCGTTTCCCTTTGGAAGCTTGGATCCCGGTTGCTTAGGGGCTGCTTGCAAGACCCTGCTATTGCCCAGCATCTATCCTTTGCCCCTACGCCTGGGTAGGAAGCGAGTATTTTAGCCTGAGAAGCAGGGCTCTTGCAACTCTGGAGGAGAGCTAATCCTGCAGCCCACGTTCGTCCTGGAAAACCGCAAGGCGACACTTGGCCTCAAGGTAGGGGCGAAATTGCCGTCGGAGAGGTCTTGCCTGCCGCGGTTTCCATGAGTTCTCCACCATTTTTGGGCTTCAACGGAGAGCGAGGAGAGCTGTCGGCTCTCACAGAACTCTGGCCTCCGCACCGTTTGCCATGCAACTGCACTCAAGACCACACGTCTCCTCCCGGCCTGCTGAGAAACAGGCCGCCGTGTAGGACCACTGTAACACTTCTTGGCATGTAGACTCCAAGGCGACACACTGCCCTTTTCCTTGGAGAACTACGGTGCCCCAGCTTGCCAACGCTCATGAAGGCAGTCCGAGCCCGTCTCATGTGCTGGGCCACTTGCATTCAGGGAGGAAAAGCCACCGGCATTGAGGTGAACACTCTGCTCAGCGTCCTTTCCGGGAGCTCACAATTGCCGCCTCTCTAGGTTAAGCAGGAAGTCGTAGTGAGGACCAACCTGAGCAAAGAGCACAATTCCTCACGTTACACCGGTAGTCGTCGTAAGAGGAATTGCCAACTACGCCTGGCCAAGGCCTTCCCTGTGTTAAGGAACCAGCCACACTTAGATGCCTTTAAAGGAAAATTTATTCAGCGAAGTTCCCATTGTGTGGCGATGGTCAACCTTCGCAGCGCCAATACTGCAGGGACTTAGGTTGGCTGCTAACAAGGCTAGGTGACCCTGCATACAGAAGCAGGCGTTTCCCTTTGGAAGCTTGCATCCCGGTTTCTTAGGGGCTGCTTCCAAGACCCTGCAATTGCTCAGCATCTATCCTCTGCCCCTACGCCTGGTTAGGAAGCGAGTGTTTTAGCCTGAGAAGCAGGGCTCCTGCAACTCTGGAGGAGAGCTAATCCTGCAGCCCACGTTCGTCCTGGGAAACCGCAAGGCGACCCTTGGCCTCAGTGTAGTGGTGACATTGCCGCCAGACAGGTCTTGCCTGCCGCGGTTTCCATGAGTTCTCCACCGTTTTCGGGCTTCAATGGAGAGCGAGGAGAGCTGTCGGCTCTCACAGAACTCTGGCCTCCGCACCGTTTGCCATGCAACTGCACTCAAGACCACACGTCTCCTCCCGACCTGCTGAGAAACAGGCATCCGTGTAGGCCCTTGTTATCATTTCCTGGCCTGCAGAGTCCAAGGCGACACACTGTCCTCTTGCTTGGAAACCTACGTTCCCACAGCTTGCCAAACGCTACCGAAGGCAGTCCTAACCAGTCTCGTGTGCTGCGCAACTTTGATTCAGCTACGAAAAGCCACCTGCATTGAGGTGAACACTCTGCTCAGCGCTCTTTCCGGGAGCTCACAGTTGCCCCCTCTCTAGGTTAGGGAGGATGTCGAGGTGAGGTCCAAACTGAGCAAAGAGCACAATTCCTCACGTTACACCGGTAGTCGTCGTAAGAGGAATTGCCAACTACGCCTGGCTAAGGCCTTCCCTGTGTTAAGGAACCAGCCACACTTAGACGCCTTTAAAGGAAAATTTATTCAGCGAAGTTCCCATTGTGTGGCGATGGTCAACCTTCGCAGCGCCAATACTGCAGGGACTTAGGTTGGCTGCTCACAAGGCTAGGTGACCCTGCATACAGAAGCAGGCGTTTCCCTTTGGAAGCTTGGATCCCGGTTGCTTAGGGGCTGCTTGCAAGACCCTGCTATTGCCCAGCATCTATCCTTTGCCCCTACGCCTGGGTAGGAAGCGAGTATTTTAGCCTGAGAAGCAGGGCTCTTGCAACTCTGGAGGAGAGCTAATCCTGCAGCCCACGTTCGTCCTGGAAAACCGCAAGGCGACACTTGGCCTCAAGGTAGGGGCGAAATTGCCGTCGGAGAGGTCTTGCCTGCCGCGGTTTCCATGAGTTCTCCACCGTTTTTGGGCTTCAACGGAGAGCGAGGAGAGCTGTCGGCTCTCACAGAACTCTGGCCTCCGCACCGTTTGCCATGCAACTGCACTCAAGACCACACGTCTCCTCCCGGCCTGCTGAGAAACAGGCCGCCGTGTAGGACCACTGTAACACTTCTTGGCATGTAGACTCCAAGGCGACACACTGCCCTTTTCCTTGGAGAACTACGGTGCCCCAGCTTGCCAACGCTCATGAAGGCAGTCCGAGCCCGTCTCATGTGCTGGGCCACTTGCATTCAGGGAGGAAAAGCCACCGGCATTGAGGTGAACACTCTGCTCAGCGTCCTTTCCGGGAGCTCACAATTGCCGCCTCTCTAGGTTAAGCAGGAAGTCGTAGTGAGGACCAACCTGAGCAAAGAGCACAATTCCTCACGTTACACCGGTAGTCGTCGTAAGAGGAATTGCCAACTACGCCTGGCTAAGGCCTTCCCTGTGTTAAGGAACCAGCCACACTTAGATGCCTTTAAAGGAAAATTTATTCAGCGAAGTTCCCATTGTGTGGCGATGGTCAACCTTCGCAGCGCCAATACTGCAGGGACTTAGGTTGGCTGCTAACAAGGCTAGGTGACCCTGCATACAGAAGCAGGCGTTTCCCTTTGGAAGCTTGCATCCCGGTTTCTTAGGGGCTGCTTCCAAGACCCTGCAATTGCTCAGCATCTATCCTCTGCCCCTACGCCTGGTTAGGAAGCGAGTGTTTTAGCCTGAGAAGCAGGGCTCCTGCAACTCTGGAGGAGAGCTAATCCTGCAGCCCACGTTCGTCCTGGGAAACCGCAAGGCGACCCTTGGCCTCAGTGTAGTGGTGACATTGCCGCCAGACAGGTCTTGCCTGCCGCGGTTTCCATGAGTTCTCCACCGTTTTCGGGCTTCAATGGAGAGCGAGGAGAGCTGTCGGCTCTCACAGAACTCTGGCCTCCGCACCGTTTGCCATGCAACTGCACTCAAGACCACACGTCTCCTCCCGACCTGCTGAGAAACAGGCATCCGTGTAGGCCCTTGTTATCATTTCCTGGCCTGCAGAGTCCAAGGCGACACACTGTCCTCTTGCTTGGAAACCTACGTTCCCACAGCTTGCCAAACGCTACCGAAGGCAGTCCTAACCAGTCTCGTGTGCTGCGCAACTTTGATTCAGCTACGAAAAGCCACCTGCATTGAGGTGAACACTCTGCTCAGCGCTCTTTCCGGGAGCTCACAGTTGCCCCCTCTCTAGGTTAGGGAGGATGTCGAGGTGAGGTCCAAACTGAGCAAAGAGCACAATTCCTCACGTTACACCGGTAGTCGTCGTAAGAGGAATTGCCAACTACGCCTGGCTAAGGCCTTCCCTGTGTTAAGGAACCAGCCACACTTAGACGCCTTTAAAGGAAAATTTATTCAGCGAAGTTCCCATTGTGTGGCGATGGTCAACCTTCGCAGCGCCAATACTGCAGGGACTTAGGTTGGCTGCTCACAAGGCTAGGTGACCCTGCATACAGAAGCAGGCGTTTCCCTTTGGAAGCTTGGATCCCGGTTGCTTAGGGGCTGCTTGCAAGACCCTGCTATTGCCCAGCATCTATCCTTTGCCCCTACGCCTGGGTAGGAAGCGAGTATTTTAGCCTGAGAAGCAGGGCTCTTGCAACTCTGGAGGAGAGCTAATCCTGCAGCCCACGTTCGTCCTGGAAAACCGCAAGGCGACACTTGGCCTCAAGGTAGGGGCGAAATTGCCGTCGGAGAGGTCTTGCCTGCCGCGGTTTCCATGAGTTCTCCACCGTTTTTGGGCTTCAACGGAGAGCGAGGAGAGCTGTCGGCTCTCACAGAACTCTGGCCTCCGCACCGTTTGCCATGCAACTGCACTCAAGACCACACGTCTCCTCCCGGCCTGCTGAGAAACAGGCCGCCGTGTAGGACCACTGTAACACTTCTTGGCATGTAGACTCCAAGGCGACACACTGCCCTTTTCCTTGGAGAACTACGGTGCCCCAGCTTGCCAACGCTCATGAAGGCAGTCCGAGTCCGTCTCATGTGCTGGGCCACTTGCATTCAGGGAGGAAAAGCCACCGGCATTGAGGTGAACACTCTGCTCAGCGTCCTTTCCGGGAGCTCACAATTGCCGCCTCTCTAGGTTAAGCAGGAAGTCGTAGTGAGGACCAACCTGAGCAAAGAGCACAATTCCTCACGTTACACCGGTAGTCGTCGTAAGAGGAATTGCCAACTACGCCTGGCTAAGGCCTTCCCTGTGTTAAGGAACCAGCCACACTTAGATGCCTTTAAAGGAAAATTTATTCAGCGAAGTTCCCATTGTGTGGCGATGGTCAACCTTCGCAGCGCCAATACTGCAGGGACTTAGGTTGGCTGCTAACAAGGCTAGGTGACCCTGCATACAGAAGCAGGCGTTTCCCTTTGGAAGCTTGCATCCCGGTTTCTTAGGGGCTGCTTCCAAGACCCTGCAATTGCTCAGCATCTATCCTCTGCCCCTACGCCTGGTTAGGAAGCGAGTGTTTTAGCCTGAGAAGCAGGGCTCCTGCAACTCTGGAGGAGAGCTAATCCTGCAGCCCACGTTCGTCCTGGGAAACCGCAAGGCGACCCTTGGCCTCAGTGTAGTGGTGACATTGCCGCCAGACAGGTCTTGCCTGCCGCGGTTTCCATGAGTTCTCCACCGTTTTCGGGCTTCAATGGAGAGCAAGGAGAGCTGTCGGCTCTCACAGAACTCTGGCCTCCGCACCGTTTGCCATGCAACTGCACTCAAGACCACACGTCTCCTCCCGACCTGCTGAGAAACAGGCCGCCGTGTAGGCCCTTGTTATCATTTCCTGGCCTGCAGAGTCCAAGGCGACACACTGTCCTCTTGCTTGGAAATCTACGTTCCCACAGCTTGCCAAACGCTACCGAAGGCAGTCCTAACCAGTCTCGTGTGCTGCGCAACTTTGATTCAGTTACGAAAAGCCACCTGCATTGAGGTGAACACTCTGCTCAGCGCTCTTTCCGGGAGCTCACAGTTGCCCCCTCTCTAGGTTAGGCAGGATGTCGAGGTGACGTCCAAACTGAGAAAAGAGCACAATTGCTCACGTTGCCGTGGTAGTCGTCGTAAGAGGCATTGCCTACTACGCCTTGCTAAAGTCTTTCTTCTGTTAGGGAAGTCGCCACACTGAGACACCTGTCAAGGAAAATTTATTCAGCGGAGTTCCCATTGTTTGGCGATGGTCAACCTTCGCTGTGCCAATACTGCAGGGACTTAGGTTGGCTGCTCACAAGGCTAGGTGATCCTGCATACAGAAGCAGGCGTTTCCCTTTGGAAGCTTGCATCTCGGTTTCTTAGGGGCTGCTTCCAAGGCCCTGCATTTGCTCAGCATCTATCCTCTGCCCCTACGCCTGGTTAGGAAGCGAGTATTTTAGCCTGAGAAGCAGGGCTCCTGCAACTCTGGAGAAGAGCTAATCCTGCAGCCCACGTTCGTCCTGGGAAACCGCAAGGCAACCCTTGGCCTCAGTGTAGTGGTGACATTGCCGCCAGACAGGTCTTGCCTGCCGCGGTTTCCATGAGTTCTCCACCGTTTTCGGGCTTCAATGGAGAGCGAGGAGAGCTGTCGGCTCTCACAGAACTCTGGCCTCCGCACCGTTTGTCATGCAACTGCACTCAAGACCACACGTCTCCTCCCGGCCTGCTGAGAAACAGGCCGCCGTGTAGGACCACTGTAACACTTCTTGGCATGTAGACTCCAAGGCGACACACTGCCCTTTTCCTTGGAAAACTACGGTGCCCCAGCTTGCCAACGCTCATGAAGGCAGTCCGAGCCCATCTCATGTGCTGGGCCACTTGCATTCAGGGAGGAAAAGCCACCGGCATTGAGGTGAACACTCTGCTCAGCGTTCTTTCCGGGAGCTCACAATTGCCGCCTCTCTAGGTTAAGCAGGAAGTCGTAGTGAGGACCAACCTGAGCAAAGAGCACAATTCCTCACGTTACACCGGTAGTCGTCGTAAGAGGAATTGCCAACTACGCCTGGCCAAGGCCTTCCCTGTGTTAAGGAACCAGCCACACTTAGATGCCTTTAAAGGAAAATTTATTCAGCGAAGTTCCCATTGTGTGGCGATGGTCAACCTTCGCAGCGCCAATACTGCAGGGACTTAGGTTGGCTGCTAACAAGGCTAGGTGACCCTGCATACAGAAGCAGGCGTTTCCCTTTGGAAGCTTGCATCCCGGTTTCTTAGGGGCTGCTTCCAAGACCCTGCAATTGCTCAGCATCTATCCTCTGCCCCTACGCCTGGTTAGGAAGCGAGTGTTTTAGCCTGAGAAGCAGGGCTCCTGCAACTCTGGAGGAGAGCTAATCCTGCAGCCCACGTTCGTCCTGGGAAACCGCAAGGCGACCCTTGGCCTCAGTGTAGTGGTGACATTGCCGCCAGACAGGTCTTGCCTGCCGCGGTTTCCATGAGTTCTCCACCGTTTTCGGGCTTCAATGGAGAGCGAGGAGAGCTGTCGGCTCTCACAGAACTCTGGCCTCCGCACCGTTTGCCATGCAACTGCACTCAAGACCACACGTCTCCTCCCGACCTGCTGAGAAACAGGCATCCGTGTAGGCCCTTGTTATCATTTCCTGGCCTGCAGAGTCCAAGGCGACACACTGTCCTCTTGCTTGGAAACCTACGTTCCCACAGCTTGCCAAACGCTACCGAAGGCAGTCCTAACCAGTCTCGTGTGCTGCGCAACTTTGATTCAGCTACGAAAAGCCACCTGCATTGAGGTGAACACTCTGCTCAGCGCTCTTTCCGGGAGCTCACAGTTGCCCCCTCTCTAGGTTAGGGAGGATGTCGAGGTGAGGTCCAAACTGAGCAAAGAGCACAATTCCTCACGTTACACCGGTAGTCGTCGTAAGAGGAATTGCCAACTACGCCTGGCTAAGGCCTTCCCTGTGTTAAGGAACCAGCCACACTTAGACGCCTTTAAAGGAAAATTTATTCAGCGAAGTTCCCATTGTGTGGCGATGGTCAACCTTCGCAGCGCCAATACTGCAGGGACTTAGGTTGGCTGCTCACAAGGCTAGGTGACCCTGCATACAGAAGCAGGCGTTTCCCTTTGGAAGCTTGGATCCCGGTTGCTTAGGGGCTGCTTGCAAGACCCTGCTATTGCCCAGCATCTATCCTTTGCCCCTACGCCTGGGTAGGAAGCGAGTATTTTAGCCTGAGAAGCAGGGCTCTTGCAACTCTGGAGGAGAGCTAATCCTGCAGCCCACGTTCGTCCTGGAAAACCGCAAGGCGACACTTGGCCTCAAGGTAGGGGCGAAATTGCCGTCGGAGAGGTCTTGCCTGCCGCGGTTTCCATGAGTTCTCCACCGTTTTTGGGCTTCAACGGAGAGCGAGGAGAGCTGTCGGCTCTCACAGAACTCTGGCCTCCGCACCGTTTGCCATGCAACTGCACTCAAGACCACACGTCTCCTCCCGGCCTGCTGAGAAACAGGCCGCCGTGTAGGACCACTGTAACACTTCTTGGCATGTAGACTCCAAGGCGACACACTGCCCTTTTCCTTGGAGAACTACGGTGCCCCAGCTTGCCAACGCTCATGAAGGCAGTCCGAGCCCGTCTCATGTGCTGGGCCACTTGCATTCAGGGAGGAAAAGCCACCGGCATTGAGGTGAACACTCTGCTCAGCGTCCTTTCCGGGAGCTCACAATTGCCGCCTCTCTAGGTTAAGCAGGAAGTCGTAGTGAGGACCAACCTGAGCAAAGAGCACAATTCCTCACGTTACACCGGTAGTCGTCGTAAGAGGAATTGCCAACTACGCCTGGCTAAGGCCTTCCCTGTGTTAAGGAACCAGCCACACTTAGATGCCTTTAAAGGAAAATTTATTCAGCGAAGTTCCCATTGTGTGGCGATGGTCAACCTTCGCAGCGCCAATACTGCAGGGACTTAGGTTGGCTGCTAACAAGGCTAGGTGACCCTGCATACAGAAGCAGGCGTTTCCCTTTGGAAGCTTGCATCCCGGTTTCTTAGGGGCTGCTTCCAAGACCCTGCAATTGCTCAGCATCTATCCTGTGCCCCTACGCCTGGTTAGGAAGCGAGTGTTTTAGCCTGAGAAGCAGGGCTCCTGCAACTCTGGAGGAGAGCTAATCCTGCAGCCCACGTTCGTCCTGGGAAACCGCAAGGTGACCCTTGGCCTCAGTGTAGTGGTGACATTGCCGCCAGACAGGTCTTGCCTGCCGCGGTTTCCATGAGTTCTCCACCGTTTTCGGGCTTCAATGGAGAGCGAGGAGAGCTGTCGGCTCTCACAGAACTCTGGCCTCCGCACCGTTTGCCATGCAACTGCACTCAAGACCACACGTCTCCTCCCGACCTGCTGAGAAACAGGCATCCGTGTAGGCCCTTGTTATCATTTCCTGGCCTGCAGAGTCCAAGGCGACACACTGTCCTCTTGCTTGGAAACCTACGTTCCCACAGCTTGCCAAACGCTACCGAAGGCAGTCCTAACCAGTCTCGTGTGCTGCGCAACTTTGATTCAGTTACGAAAAGCCACCTGCATTGAGGTGAACACTCTGCTCAGCGCTCTTTCCGGGAGCTCACAGTTGCCCCCTCTCTAGGTTAGGGAGGATGTCGAGGTGAGGTCCAAACTGAGCAAAGAGCACAATTCCTCACGTTACACCCGTAGTCGTCGTAAGAGGAATTGCCAACTAAGCCTGGCTAAGGCCTTCCCTGTGTTAAGGAACCAGCCACACTTAGACGCCTTTAAAGGAAAATTTATTCAGCGAAGTTCCCATTGTGTGGCGATGGTCAACCTTCGCAGCGCCAATACTGCAGGGACTTAGGTTGGCTGCTCACAAGGCTAGGTGACCCTGCATACAGAAGCAGGCGTTTCCCTTTGGAAGCTTGGATCCCGGTTGCTTAGGGGCTGCTTGCAAGACCCTGCTATTGCCCAGCATCAATCCTTTGCCCCTACGCCTGGGTAGGAAGCGAGTATTTTAGCCTGAGAAGCAGGGCTCTTGCAACTCTGGAGGAGAGCTAATCCTACAGCCCACGTTCGTCCTGGAAAACCGCAAGGCGACACTTGGCCTCAAGGTAGGGGCGAAATTGCCGTCGCACAGGTCTTGCCTGCCGCGGTTTCCATGAGTTCTCCACCGTTTTCGGGCTTCAATGGAGAGCGAGGAGAGCTGTCGGCTCTCACAGAACTCTGGCCTCCGCACCGTTTGCCATGCAACTGCACTCAAGACCACACGTCTCCTCCCGACCTGCTGAGAAACAGGCCGCCATGTAGGCCCTTGTTATCATTTCCTGGCCTGCAGAGTCCAAGGCGACACACTGTCCTCTTCCTTGGAAACCTACGTTCCCACAGCTTGCCAAACGCTACCGAAGGCAGTCCTAACCAGTCTCGTGTGCTGCGCAACTTTGATTCAGTTACGAAAAGCCACCTGCATTGAGGTGAACACTCTGCTCAGCGCTCTTTCCGGGAGCTCACAGTTGCCCCCTCTCTAGGTTAGGCAGGATGTCGAGGTGAGGTCCAAACTGAGCAAAGAGCACAATTGCTCACGTTGCCGTGGTAGTCGTCGTAAGAGGCATTGCCTACTACGCCTTGCTAAAGTCTTTCTTCTGTTAGGGAAGTCGCCACACTGAGACACCTGTCAAGGAAAATTTATTCAGCGGAGTTCCCATTGTTTGGCGATGGTCAACCTTCGCTGTGCCAATACTGCAGGGACTTAGGTTGGCTGCTCACAAGGCTAGGTGATCCTGCATACAGAAGCAGGCGTTTCCCTTTGGAAGCTTGCATCTCGGTTTCTTAGGGGCTGCTTCCAAGGCCCTGCATTTGCTCAACATCTATCCTCTGCCCCTACGCCTGGTTAGGAAGCAAGTATTTTAGCCTGAGAAGCAGGGCTCCTGCAACTCTGGAGAAGAGCTATTCCTGCAGCCCACGTTCGTCCTGGGAAACCGCAAGGCAACCCTTGGCATCAGTGTAGTGGTGACATTGCCGCCAGACAGGTCTTGCCTGCCGCGGTTTCCATGAGTTCTCCACCGTTTTCGGGCTTCAATGGAGAGCGAGGAGAGCTGTCGGCTCTCACAGAACTCTGGCCTCCGCACCGTTTGTCATGCAACTGCACTCAAGACCACACGTCTCCTCCCGGCCTGCTGAGAAACAGGCCGCCGTGTAGGACCACTGTAACACTTCTTGGCATGTAGACTCCAAGGCGACACACTGCCCTTTTCCTTGGAAAACTACGGTGCCCCAGCTTGCCAACGCTCATGAAGGCAGTCCGAGCCCATCTCATGTGCTGGGCCACTTGCATTCAGGGAGGAAAAGCCACCGGCATTGAGGTGAACACTCTGCTCAGCGTTCTTTCCGGGAGCTCACAATTGCCGCCTCTCTAGGTTAAGCAGGAAGTCGTAGTGAGGACCAACCTGAGCAAAGAGCACAATTCCTCACGTTACACCGGTAGTCGTCGTAAGAGGAATTGCCAACTACGCCTGGCCAAGGCCTTCCCTGTGTTAAGGAACCAGCCACACTTAGATGCCTTTAAAGGAAAATTTATTCAGCGAAGTTCCCATTGTGTGGCGATGGTCAACCTTCGCAGCGCCAATACTGCAGGGACTTAGGTTGGCTGCTAACAAGGCTAGGTGACCCTACATACAGAAGCAGGCGTTTCCCTTTGGAAGCTTGCATCCCGGTTTCTTAGGGGCTGCTTCCAAGACCCTGCAATTGCTCAGCATCTATCCTCTGCCCCTACGCCTGGTTAGGAAGCGAGTATTTTAGCCTGAGAAGCAGGGCTCCTGCAACTCTGGAGGAGAGCTAATCCTGCAGCCCACGTTCGTCCTGGGAAACCGCAAGGCGACCCTTGGCCTCAGTGTAGTGGTGACATTGCCGCCAGACAGGTCTTGCCTGCCGCGGTTTCCATGAGTTCTCCACCGTTTTCGGGCTTCAATGGAGAGCGAGGAGAGCTGTCGGCTCTCACAGAACTCTGGCCTCCGCACCGTTTGCCATGCAACTGCACTCAAGACCACACGTCTCCTCCCGACCTGCTGAGAAACAGGCATCCGTGTAGGCCCTTGTTATCATTTCCTGGCCTGCAGAGTCCAAGGCGACACACTGTCCTCTTGCTTGGAAACCTACGTTCCCACAGCTTGCCAAACGCTACCGAAGGCAGTCCTAACCAGTCTCGTGTGCTGCGCAACTTTGATTCAGTTACGAAAAGCCACCTGCATTGAGGTGAACACTCTGCTCAGCGCTCTTTCCGGGAGCTCACAGTTGCCCCCTCTCTAGGTTAGGGAGGATGTCGAGGTGAGGTCCAAACTGAGCAAAGAGCACAATTCCTCACGTTACACCGGTAGTCGTCGTAAGAGGAATTGCCAACTACGCCTGGCTAAGGCCTTCCCTGTGTTAAGGAACCAGCCACACTTAGACGCCTTTAAAGGAAAATTTATTCAGCGAAGTTCCCATTGTGTGGCGATGGTCAACCTTCGCAGCGCCAATACTGCAGGGACTTAGGTTGGCTGCTCACAAGGCTAGGTGACCCTGCATACAGAAGCAGGCGTTTCCCTTTGGAAGGTTGGATCCCGGTTGCTTAGGGGCTGCTTGCAAGACCCTGCTATTGCCCAGCATCTATCCTTTGCCCCTACGCCTGGTTAGGAAGCGAGTATTTTAGCCTGAGAAGCAGGGCTCTTGCAACTCTGGAGGAGAGCTAATCCTGCAGCCCACGTTCGTCCTGGAAAACCGCAAGGCGACCCTTGGCCTCAAGGTAGGGGCGAAATTGCCGTCGGACCGATCTTGCCTGCCGCGGTTTCCATGAGTTCTCCACCGTTTTTGGGCTTCAATGGAGAGCGAGGAGAGCTGTCGGCTCTCACAGAACTCTGGCCTCCGCACCGTTTGCCATGCAACTTCACTCAAGACCACACGTCTCCTCCCGGCCTGCTGAGAAACAGGCCGCCGTGTAGGACCACTGTAACACTTCTTGGCATGTAGACTCCAAGGCGACACACTGCCCTTTTCCTTGGAGAACTACGGTGCCCCAGCTTGCCAACGCTCATGAAGGCAGTCCGAGCCCGTCTCATGTGCTGGGCCACTTGCATTCAGGGAGGAAAAGCCACCGGCATTGAGGTGAACACTCTGCTCAGCGGTCTTTCCGGCAGCTCACAATTGCCGCCTCTCTAGGTTAAGCAGGAAGTCGTGGTGAGGACCAACCTGAGCAAAGAGCACAATTCCTCACGTTACACCGGTAGTCGTCGTAAGAGGAATTGCCAACTACGCCTGGCTAAGGCCTTCCCTGTGTTAAGGAACCAGCCACACTTAGACGCCTTTAAAGGAAAATTTATTCAGCGAAGTTCCCATTGTGTGGCGATGGTCAACCTTCGCAGCGCCAATACTGCAGGGACTTAGGTTGGCTGCTCACAAGGCTAGGTGACCCTGCATACAGAAGCAGGCGTTTCCCTTTGGAAGCTTGGATCCCGGTTGCTTAGGGGCTGCTTGCAAGACCCTGCTATTGCCCAGCATCTATCCTTTGCCCCTACGCCTGGGTAGGAAGCGAGTATTTTAGCCTGAGAAGCAGGGCTCTTGCAACTCTGGAGGAGAGCTAATCCTGCAGCCCACGTTCGTCCTGGAAAACCGCAAGGCGACACTTGGCCTCAAGGTAGGGGCGAAATTGCCGTCGGAGAGGTCTTGCCTGCCGCGGTTTCCATGAGTTCTCCACCGTTTTTGGGCTTCAACGGAGAGCGAGGAGAGCTGTCGGCTCTCACAGAACTCTGGCCTCCGCACCGTTTGCCATGCAACTGCACTCAAGACCACACGTCTCCTCCCGGCCTGCTGAGAAACAGGCCGCCGTGTAGGACCACTGTAACACTTCTTGGCATGTAGACTCCAAGGCGACACACTGCCCTTTTCCTTGGAGAACTACGGTGCCCCAGCTTGCCAACGCTCATGAAGGCAGTCCGAGTCCGTCTCATGTGCTGGGCCACTTGCATTCAGGGAGGAAAAGCCACCGGCATTGAGGTGAACACTCTGCTCAGCGTCCTTTCCGGGAGCTCACAATTGCCGCCTCTCTAGGTTAAGCAGGAAGTCGTAGTGAGGACCAACCTGAGCAAAGAGCACAATTCCTCACGTTACACCGGTAGTCGTCGTAAGAGGAATTGCCAACTACGCCTGGCTAAGGCCTTCCCTGTGTTAAGGAACCAGCCACACTTAGATGCCTTTAAAGGAAAATTTATTCAGCGAAGTTCCCATTGTGTGGCGATGGTCAACCTTCGCAGCGCCAATACTGCAGGGACTTAGGTTGGCTGCTAACAAGGCTAGGTGACCCTGCATACAGAAGCAGGCGTTTCCCTTTGGAAGCTTGCATCCCGGTTTCTTAGGGGCTGCTTCCAAGACCCTGCAATTGCTCAGCATCTATCCTCTGCCCCTACGCCTGGTTAGGAAGCGAGTGTTTTAGCCTGAGAAGCAGGGCTCCTGCAACTCTGGAGGAGAGCTAATCCTGCAGCCCACGTTCGTCCTAGGAAACCGCAAGGCGACCCTTGGCCTCAGTGTAGTGGTGACATTGCCGCCAGACAGGTCTTGCCTGCCGCGGTTTCCATGAGTTCTCCACCGTTTTCGGGCTTCAATGGAGAGCGAGGAGAGCTGTCGGCTCTCACAGAACTCTGGCCTCCGCACCGTTTGCCATGCAACTGCACTCAAGACCACACGTCTCCTCCCGACCTGCTGAGAAACAGGCCGCCGTGTAGGCCCTTGTTATCATTTCCTGGCCTGCAGAGTCCAAGGCGACACACTGTCCTCTTGCTTGGAAATCTACGTTCCCACAGCTTGCCAAACGCTACCGAAGGCAGTCCTAACCAGTCTCGTGTGCTGCGCAACTTTGATTCAGTTACGAAAAGCCACCTGCATTGAGGTGAACACTCTGCTCAGCGCTCTTTCCGGGAGCTCACAGTTGCCCCCTCTCTGGGTTAGGCAGGATGTCGAGGTGAGGTCCAAACTGAGCAAAGAGCACAATTGCTCACGTTGCCGTGGTAGTCGTCGTAAGAGGCATTGCCTACTACGCCTTGCTAAAGTCTTTCTTCTGTTAGGGAAGTCGCCACACTGAGACACCTGTCAAGGAAAATTTATTCAGCGGAGTTCCCATTGTTTGGCGATGGTCAACCTTCGCTGTGCCAATACTGCAGGGACTTAGGTTGGCTGCTCACAAGGCTAGGTGATCCTGCATACAAGAGCAGGCGTTTCCCTTTGGAAGCTTGCATCTCGGTTTCTTAGGGGCTGCTTCCAAGGCCCTGCATTTGCTCAGCATCTATCCTCTGCCCCTACGCCTGGTTAGGAAGCGAGTATTTTAGCCTGAGAAGCAGGGCTCCTGCAACTCTGGAGAAGAGCTAATCCTGCAGCCCACGTTCGTCCTGGGAAACCGCAAGGCAACCCTTGGCCTCAGTGTAGTGGTGACATTGCCGCCAGACAGGTCTTGCCTGCCGCGCTTTCCATGAGTTCTCCACCGTTTTCGGGCTTCAATGGAGAGCGAGGAGAGCTGTCGGCTCTCACAGAACTCTGGCCTCCGCACCGTTTGCCATGCAACTGCACTCAAGACCACACGTCTCCTCCCGACCTGCTGAGAAACAGGCATCCGTGTAGGCCCTTGTTATCATTTCCTGGCCTGCAGAGTCCAAGGCGACACACTGTCCTCTTGCTTGGAAACCTACGTTCCCACAGCTTGCCAAACGCTACCGAAGGCAGTCCTAACCAGTCTCGTGTGCTGCGCAACTTTGATTCAGTTACGAAAAGCCACCTGCATTGAGGTGAACACTCTGCTCAGCGCTCTTTCCGGGAGCTCACAGTTGCCCCCTCTCTAGGTTAGGGAGGATGTCGAGGTGAGGTCCAAACTGAGCAAAGAGCACAATTCCTCACGTTACACCGGTAGTCGTCGTAAGAGGAATTGCCAACTACGCCTGGCTAAGGCCTTCCCTGTGTTAAGGAACCAGCCACACTTAGACGCCTTTAAAGGAAAATTTATTCAGCGAAGTTCCCATTGTGTGGCGATGGTCAACCTTCGCAGCGCCAATACTGCAGGGACTTAGGTTGGCTGCTCACAAGGCTAGGTGACCCTGCATACAGAAGCAGGCGTTTCCCTTTGGAAGCTTGGATCCCGGTTGCTTAGGGGCTGCTTGCAAGACCCTGCTATTGCCCAGCATCTATCCTTTGCCCCTACGCCTGGTTAGGAAGCGAGTATTTTAGCCTGAGAAGCAGGGCTCTTGCAACTCTGGAGGAGAGCTAATCCTGCAGCCCACGTTCGTCCTGGAAAACCGCAAGGCGACCCTTGGCCTCAAGGTAGGGGCGAAATTGCCGTCGGACAGATCTTGCCTGCCGCGGTTTCCATGAGTTCTCCACCGTTTTTGGGCTTCAATGGAGAGCGAGGAGAGCTGTCGGCTCTCACAGAACTCTGGCCTCCGCACCGTTTGCCATGCAACTTCACTCAAGACCACACGTCTCCTCCCGGCCTGCTGAGAAACAGGCCGCCGTGTAGGACCACTGTAACACTTCTTGGCATGTAGACTCCAAGGCGACACACTGCCCTTTTCCTTGGAGAACTACGGTGCCCCAGCTTGCCAACGCTCATGAAGGCAGTCCGAGCCCGTCTCATGTGCTGGGCCACTTGCATTCAGGGAGGAAAAGCCACCGGCATTGAGGTGAACACTCTGCTCAGCGGTCTTTCCGGGAGCTCACAATTGCCGCCTCTCTAGGTTAAGCAGGAAGTCGTGGTGAGGACCAACCTGAGCAAAGAGCACAATTCCTCACGTTACACCGGTAGTCGTCGTAAGAGGAATTGCCAACTACGCCTGGCTAAGGCCTTCCCTGTGTTAAGGAACCAGCCACACTTAGACGCCTTTAAAGGAAAATTTATTCAGCGAAGTTCCCATTGTGTGGCGATGGTCAACCTTCGCAGCGCCAATACTGCAGGGACTTAGGTTGGCTGCTCACAAGGCTAGGTGACCCTGCATACAGAAGCAGGCGTTTCCCTTTGGAAGCTTGGATCCCGGTTGCTTAGGGGCTGCTTGCAAGACCCTGCTATTGCCCAGCATCTATCCTTTGCCCCTACGCCTGGGTAGGAAGCGAGTATTTTAGCCTGAGAAGCAGGGCTCTTGCAACTCTTGAGGAGAGCTAATCCTGCAGCCCACGTTCGTCCTGGAAAACCGCAAGGCGACACTTGGCCTCAAGGTAGGGGCGAAATTGCCGTCGGAGAGGTCTTGCCTGCCGCGGTTTCCATGAGTTCTCCACCGTTTTTGGGCTTCAACGGAGAGCGAGGAGAGCTGTCGGCTCTCACAGAACTCTGGCCTCCGCACCGTTTGCCATGCAACTGCACTCAAGACCACACGTCTCCTCCCGGCCTGCTGAGAAACAGGCCGCCGTGTAGGACCACTGTAACACTTCTTGGCATGTAGACTCCAAGGCGACACACTGCCCTTTTCCTTGGAGAACTACGGTGCCCCAGCTTGCCAACGCTCATGAAGGCAGTCCGAGTCCGTCTCATGTGCTGGGCCACTTGCATTCAGGGAGGAAAAGCCACCGGCATTGAGGTGAACACTCTGCTCAGCGTCCTTTCCGGGAGCTCACAATTGCCGCCTCTCTAGGTTAAGCAGGAAGTCGTAGTGAGGACCAACCTGAGCAAAGAGCACAATTCCTCACGTTACACCGGTAGTCGTCGTAAGAGGAATTGCCAACTACGCCTGGCTAAGGCCTTCCCTGTGTTAAGGAACCAGCCACACTTAGATGCCTTTAAAGGAAAATTTATTCAGCGAAGTTCCCATTGTGTGGCGATGGTCAACCTTCGCAGCGCCAATACTGCAGGGACTTAGGTTGGCTGCTAACAAGGCTAGGTGACCCTGCATACAGAAGCAGGCGTTTCCCTTTGGAAGCTTGCATCCCGGTTTCTTAGGGGCTGCTTCCAAGACCCTGCAATTGCTCAGCATCTATCCTCTGCCCCTACGCCTGGTTAGGAAGCGAGTGTTTTAGCCTGAGAAGCAGGGCTCCTGCAACTCTGGAGGAGAGCTAATCCTGCAGCCCACGTTCGTCCTAGGAAACCGCAAGGCGACCCTTGGCCTCAGTGTAGTGGTGACATTGCCGCCAGACAGGTCTTGCCTGCCGCGGTTTCCATGAGTTCTCCACCGTTTTCGGGCTTCAATGGAGAGCGAGGAGAGCTGTCGGCTCTCACAGAACTCTGGCCTCCGCACCGTTTGCCATGCAACTGCACTCAAGACCACACGTCTCCTCCCGACCTGCTGAGAAACAGGCCGCCGTGTAGGCCCTTGTTATCATTTCCTGGCCTGCAGAGTCCAAGGCGACACACTGTCCTCTTGCTTGGAAATCTACGTTCCCACAGCTTGCCAAACGCTACCGAAGGCAGTCCTAACCAGTCTCGTGTGCTGCGCAACTTTGATTCAGTTACGAAAAGCCACCTGCATTGAGGTGAACACTCTGCTCAGCGCTCTTTCCGGGAGCTCACAGTTGCCCCCTCTCTGGGTTAGGGAGGATGTCGAGGTGAGGTCCAAACTGAGCAAAGAGCACAATTGCTCACGTTGCCGTGGTAGTCGTCGTAAGAGGCATTGCCTACTACGCCTTGCTAAAGTCTTTCTTCTGTTAGGGAAGTCGCCACACTGA
Source organism: Lagenorhynchus albirostris (assembly GCF_949774975.1). Classification (NCBI taxonomy): domain Eukaryota; kingdom Metazoa; phylum Chordata; class Mammalia; order Artiodactyla; family Delphinidae; genus Lagenorhynchus; species Lagenorhynchus albirostris. The sequence continues at coordinate 56,839 of NW_026783289.1, read as the reverse complement.
GACACCTGTCAAGGAAAATTTATTCAGCGGAGTTCCCATTGTTTGGCGATGGTCAACCTTCGCTGTGCCAATACTGCAGGGACTTAGGTTGGCTGCTCACAAGGCTAGGTGATCCTGCATACAGAAGCAGGCGTTTCCCTTTGGAAGCTTGCATCTCGGTTTCTTAGGGGCTGCTTCCAAGGCCCTGCATTTGCTCAGCATCTATCCTCTGCCCCTACGCCTGGTTAGGAAGCGAGTATTTTAGCCTGAGAAGCAGGGCTCCTGCAACTCTGGAGAAGAGCTAATCCTGCAGCCCACGTTCGTCCTGGGAAACCGCAAGGCAACCCTTGGCCTCAGTGTAGTGGTGACATTGCCGCCAGACAGGTCTTGCCTGCCGCGCTTTCCATGAGTTCTCCACCGTTTTCGGGCTTCAATGGAGAGCGAGGAGAGCTGTCGGCTCTCACAGAACTCTGGCCTCCGCACCGTTTGCCATGCAACTGCACTCAAGACCACACGTCTCCTCCCGACCTGCTGAGAAACAGGCATCCGTGTAGGCCCTTGTTATCATTTCCTGGCCTGCAGAGTCCAAGGCGACACACTGTCCTCTTGCTTGGAAACCTACGTTCCCACAGCTTGCCAAACGCTACCGAAGGCAGTCCTAACCAGTCTCGTGTGCTGCGCAACTTTGATTCAGTTACGAAAAGCCACCTGCATTGAGGTGAACACTCTGCTCAGCGCTCTTTCCGGGAGCTCACAGTTGCCCCCTCTCTAGGTTAGGGAGGATGTCGAGGTGAGGTCCAAACTGAGCAAAGAGCACAATTCCTCACGTTACACCGGTAGTCGTCGTAAGAGGAATTGCCAACTACGCCTGGCTAAGGCCTTCCCTGTGTTAAGGAACCAGCCACACTTAGACACCTTTAAAGGAAAATTTATTCAGCGAAGTTCCCATTGTGTGGCGATGGTCAACCTTCGCAGCGCCAATACTGCAGGGACTTAGGTTGGCTGCTCACAAGGCTAGGTGACCCTGCATACAGAAGCAGGCGTTTCCCTTTGGAAGCTTGGATCCCGGTTGCTTAGGGGCTGCTTGCAAGACCCTGCTATTGCCCAGCATCTATCCTTTGCCCCTACGCCTGGTTAGGAAGCGAGTATTTTAGCCTGAGAAGCAGGGCTCTTGCAACTCTGGAGGAGAGCTAATCCTGCAGCCCACGTTCGTCCTGGAAAACCGCAAGGCGACCCTTGGCCTCAAGGTAGGGGCGAAATTGCCGTCGGACAGATCTTGCCTGCCGCGGTTTCCATGAGTTCTCCACCGTTTTTGGGCTTCAATGGAGAGCGAGGAGAGCTGTCGGCTCTCACAGAACTCTGGCCTCCGCACCGTTTGCCATGCAACTTCACTCAAGACCACACGTCTCCTCCCGGCCTGCTGAGAAACAGGCCGCCGTGTAGGACCACTGTAACACTTCTTGGCATGTAGACTCCAAGGCGACACACTGCCCTTTTCCTTGGAGAACTACGGTGCCCCAGCTTGCCAACGCTCATGAAGGCAGTCCGAGCCCGTCTCATGTGCTGGGCCACTTGCATTCAGGGAGGAAAAGCCACCGGCATTGAGGTGAACACTCTGCTCAGCGGTCTTTCCGGGAGCTCACAATTGCCGCCTCTCTAGGTTAAGCAGGAAGTCGTGGTGAGGACCAACCTGAGCAAAGAGCACAATTCCTCACGTTACACCGGTAGTCGTCGTAAGAGGAATTGCCAACTACGCCTGGCTAAGGCCTTCCCTGTGTTAAGGAACCAGCCACACTTAGACGCCTTTAAAGGAAAATTTATTCAGCGAAGTTCCCATTGTGTGGCGATGGTCAACCTTCGCAGCGCCAATACTGCAGGGACTTAGGTTGGCTGCTCACAAGGCTAGGTGACCCTGCATACAGAAGCAGGCGTTTCCCTTTGGAAGCTTGGATCCCGGTTGCTTAGGGGCTGCTTGCAAGACCCTGCTATTGCCCAGCATCTATCCTTTGCCCCTACGCCTGGGTAGGAAGCGAGTATTTTAGCCTGAGAAGCAGGGCTCTTGCAACTCTGGAGGAGAGCTAATCCTGCAGCCCACGTTCGTCCTGGAAAACCGCAAGGCGACACTTGGCCTCAAGGTAGGGGCGAAATTGCCGTCGGAGAGGTCTTGCCTGCCGCGGTTTCCATGAGTTCTCCACCGTTTTTGGGCTTCAACGGAGAGCGAGGAGAGCTGTCGGCTCTCACAGAACTCTGGCCTCCGCACCGTTTGCCATGCAACTGCACTCAAGACCACACGTCTCCTCCCGGCCTGCTGAGAAACAGGCCGCCGTGTAGGACCACTGTAACACTTCTTGGCATGTAGACTCCAAGGCGACACACTGCCCTTTTCCTTGGAGAACTACGGTGCCCCAGCTTGCCAACGCTCATGAAGGCAGTCCGAGTCCGTCTCATGTGCTGGGCCACTTGCATTCAGGGAGGAAAAGCCACCGGCATTGAGGTGAACACTCTGCTCAGCGTCCTTTCCGGGAGCTCACAATTGCCGCCTCTCTAGGTTAAGCAGGAAGTCGTAGTGAGGACCAACCTGAGCAAAGAGCACAATTCCTCACGTTACACCGGTAGTCGTCGTAAGAGGAATTGCCAACTACGCCTGGCTAAGGCCTTCCCTGTGTTAAGGAACCAGCCACACTTAGATGCCTTTAAAGGAAAATTTATTCAGCGAAGTTCCCATTGTGTGGCGATGGTCAACCTTCGCAGCGCCAATACTGCAGGGACTTAGGTTGGCTGCTAACAAGGCTAGGTGACCCTGCATACAGAAGCAGGCGTTTCCCTTTGGAAGCTTGCATCCCGGTTTCTTAGGGGCTGCTTCCAAGACCCTGCAATTGCTCAGCATCTATCCTCTGCCCCTACGCCTGGTTAGGAAGCGAGTGTTTTAGCCTGAGAAGCAGGGCTCCTGCAACTCTGGAGGAGAGCTAATCCTGCAGCCCACGTTCGTCCTAGGAAACCGCAAGGCGACCCTTGGCCTCAGTGTAGTGGTGACATTGCCGCCAGACAGGTCTTGCCTGCCGCGGTTTCCATGAGTTCTCCACCGTTTTCGGGCTTCAATGGAGAGCGAGGAGAGCTGTCGGCTCTCACAGAACTCTGGCCTCCGCACCGTTTGCCATGCAACTGCACTCAAGACCACACGTCTCCTCCCGACCTGCTGAGAAACAGGCCGCCGTGTAGGCCCTTGTTATCATTTCCTGGCCTGCAGAGTCCAAGGCGACACACTGTCCTCTTGCTTGGAAATCTACGTTCCCACAGCTTGCCAAACGCTACCGAAGGCAGTCCTAACCAGTCTCGTGTGCTGCGCAACTTTGATTCAGTTACGAAAAGCCACCTGCATTGAGGTGAACACTCTGCTCAGCGCTCTTTCCGGGAGCTCACAGTTGCCCCCTCTCTGGGTTAGGGAGGATGTCGAGGTGAGGTCCAAACTGAGCAAAGAGCACAATTGCTCACGTTGCCGTGGTAGTCGTCGTAAGAGGCATTGCCTACTACGCCTTGCTAAAGTCTTTCTTCTGTTAGGGAAGTCGCCACACTGAGACACCTGTCAAGGAAAATTTATTCAGCGGAGTTCCCATTGTTTGGCGATGGTCAACCTTCGCTGTGCCAATACTGCAGGGACTTAGGTTGGCTGCTCACAAGGCTAGGTGATCCTGCATACAGAAGCAGGCGTTTCCCTTTGGAAGCTTGCATCTCGGTTTCTTAGGGGCTGCTTCCAAGGCCCTGCATTTGCTCAGCATCTATCCTCTGCCCCTACGCCTGGTTAGGAAGCGAGTATTTTAGCCTGAGAAGCAGGGCTCCTGCAACTCTGGAGAAGAGCTAATCCTGCAGCCCACGTTCGTCCTGGGAAACCGCAAGGCAACCCTTGGCCTCAGTGTAGTGGTGACATTGCCGCCAGACAGGTCTTGCCTGCCGCGCTTTCCATGAGTTCTCCACCGTTTTCGGGCTTCAATGGAGAGCGAGGAGAGCTGTCGGCTCTCACAGAACTCTGGCCTCCGCACCGTTTGCCATGCAACTGCACTCAAGACCACACGTCTCCTCCCGACCTGCTGAGAAACAGGCATCCGTGTAGGCCCTTGTTATCATTTCCTGGCCTGCAGAGTCCAAGGCGACACACTGTCCTCTTGCTTGGAAACCTACGTTCCCACAGCTTGCCAAACGCTACCGAAGGCAGTCCTAACCAGTCTCGTGTGCTGCGCAACTTTGATTCAGTTACGAAAAGCCACCTGCATTGAGGTGAACACTCTGCTCAGCGCTCTTTCCGGGAGCTCACAGTTGCCCCCTCTCTAGGTTAGGGAGGATGTCGAGGTGAGGTCCAAACTGAGCAAAGAGCACAATTCCTCACGTTACACCGGTAGTCGTCGTAAGAGGAATTGCCAACTACGCCTGGCTAAGGCCTTCCCTGTGTTAAGGAACCAGCCACACTTAGACACCTTTAAAGGAAAATTTATTCAGCGAAGTTCCCATTGTGTGGCGATGGTCAACCTTCGCAGCGCCAATACTGCAGGGACTTAGGTTGGCTGCTCACAAGGCTAGGTGACCCTGCATACAGAAGCAGGCGTTTCCCTTTGGAAGCTTGGATCCCGGTTGCTTAGGGGCTGCTTGCAAGACCCTGCTATTGCCCAGCATCTATCCTTTGCCCCTACGCCTGGTTAGGAAGCGAGTATTTTAGCCTGAGAAGCAGGGCTCTTGCAACTCTGGAGGAGAGCTAATCCTGCAGCCCACGTTCGTCCTGGAAAACCGCAAGGCGACCCTTGGCCTCAAGGTAGGGGCGAAATTGCCGTCGGACAGATCTTGCCTGCCGCGGTTTCCATGAGTTCTCCACCGTTTTTGGGCTTCAATGGAGAGCGAGGAGAGCTGTCGGCTCTCACAGAACTCTGGCCTCCGCACCGTTTGCCATGCAACTTCACTCAAGACCACACGTCTCCTCCCGGCCTGCTGAGAAACAGGCCGCCGTGTAGGACCACTGTAACACTTCTTGGCATGTAGACTCCAAGGCGACACACTGCCCTTTTCCTTGGAGAACTACGGTGCCCCAGCTTGCCAACGCTCATGAAGGCAGTCCGAGCCCGTCTCATGTGCTGGGCCACTTGCATTCAGGGAGGAAAAGCCACCGGCATTGAGGTGAACACTCTGCTCAGCGGTCTTTCCGGGAGCTCACAATTGCCGCCTCTCTAGGTTAAGCAGGAAGTCGTGGTGAGGACCAACCTGAGCAAAGAGCACAATTCCTCACGTTACACCGGTAGTCGTCGTAAGAGGAATTGCCAACTACGCCTGGCTAAGGCCTTCCCTGTGTTAAGGAACCAGCCACACTTAGACGCCTTTAAAGGAAAATTTATTCAGCGAAGTTCCCATTGTGTGGCGATGGTCAACCTTCGCAGCGCCAATACTGCAGGGACTTAGGTTGGCTGCTCACAAGGCTAGGTGACCCTGCATACAGAAGCAGGCGTTTCCCTTTGGAAGCTTGGATCCCGGTTGCTTAGGGGCTGCTTGCAAGACCCTGCTATTGCCCAGCATCTATCCTTTGCCCCTACGCCTGGTTAGGAAGCGAGTATTTTAGCCTGAGAAGCAGGGCTCTTGCAACTCTGGAGGAGAGCTAATCCTGCAGCCCACGTTCGTCCTGGAAAACCGCAAGGCGACCCTTGGCCTCAAGGTAGGGGCGAAATTGCCGTCGGACAGATCTTGCCTGCCGCGGTTTCCATGAGTTCTCCACCGTTTTTGGGCTTCAATGGAGAGCGAGGAGAGCTGTCGGCTCTCACAGAACTCTGGCCTCCGCACCGTTTGCCATGCAACTTCACTCAAGACCACACGTCTCCTCCCGGCCTGCTGAGAAACAGGCCGCCGTGTAGGACCACTGTAACACTTCTTGGCATGTAGACTCCAAGGCGACACACTGCCCTTTTCCTTGGAGAACTACGGTGCCCCAGCTTGCCAACGCTCATGAAGGCAGTCCGAGCCCGTCTCATGTGCTGGGCCACTTGCATTCAGGGAGGAAAAGCCACCGGCATTGAGGTGAACACTCTGCTCAGCGGTCTTTCCGGCAGCTCACAATTGCCGCCTCTCTAGGTTAAGCAGGAAGTCGTGGTGAGGACCAACCTGAGCAAAGAGCACAATTCCTCACGTTACACCGGTAGTCGTCGTAAGAGGAATTGCCAACTACGCCTGGCTAAGGCCTTCCCTGTGTTAAGGAACCAGCCACACTTAGACGCCTTTAAAGGAAAATTTATTCAGCGAAGTTCCCATTGTGTGGCGATGGTCAACCTTCGCAGCGCCAATACTGCAGGGACTTAGGTTGGCTGCTCACAAGGCTAGGTGACCCTGCATACAGAAGCAGGCGTTTCCCTTTGGAAGCTTGGATCCCGGTTGCTTAGGGGCTGCTTGCAAGACCCTGCTATTGCCCAGCATCTATCCTTTGCCCCTACGCCTGGGTAGGAAGCGAGTATTTTAGCCTGAGAAGCAGGGCTCTTGCAACTCTGGAGGAGAGCTAATCCTGCAGCCCACGTTCGTCCTGGAAAACCGCAAGGCGACACTTGGCCTCAAGGTAGGGGCGAAATTGCCGTCGGAGAGGTCTTGCCTGCCGCGGTTTCCATGAGTTCTCCACCGTTTTTGGGCTTCAACGGAGAGCGAGGAGAGCTGTCGGCTCTCACAGAACTCTGGCCTCCGCACCGTTTGCCATGCAACTGCACTCAAGACCACACGTCTCCTCCCGGCCTGCTGAGAAACAGGCCGCCGTGTAGGACCACTGTAACACTTCTTGGCATGTAGACTCCAAGGCGACACACTGCCCTTTTCCTTGGAGAACTACGGTGCCCCAGCTTGCCAACGCTCATGAAGGCAGTCCGAGTCCGTCTCATGTGCTGGGCCACTTGCATTCAGGGAGGAAAAGCCACCGGCATTGAGGTGAACACTCTGCTCAGCGTCCTTTCCGGGAGCTCACAATTGCCGCCTCTCTAGGTTAAGCAGGAAGTCGTAGTGAGGACCAACCTGAGCAAAGAGCACAATTCCTCACGTTACACCGGTAGTCGTCGTAAGAGGAATTGCCAACTACGCCTGGCTAAGGCCTTCCCTGTGTTAAGGAACCAGCCACACTTAGATGCCTTTAAAGGAAAATTTATTCAGCGAAGTTCCCATTGTGTGGCGATGGTCAACCTTCGCAGCGCCAATACTGCAGGGACTTAGGTTGGCTGCTAACAAGGCTAGGTGACCCTGCATACAGAAGCAGGCGTTTCCCTTTGGAAGCTTGCATCCCGGTTTCTTAGGGGCTGCTTCCAAGACCCTGCAATTGCTCAGCATCTATCCTCTGCCCCTACGCCTGGTTAGGAAGCGAGTGTTTTAGCCTGAGAAGCAGGGCTCCTGCAACTCTGGAGGAGAGCTAATCCTGCAGCCCACGTTCGTCCTAGGAAACCGCAAGGCGACCCTTGGCCTCAGTGTAGTGGTGACATTGCCGCCAGACAGGTCTTGCCTGCCGCGGTTTCCATGAGTTCTCCACCGTTTTCGGGCTTCAATGGAGAGCGAGGAGAGCTGTCGGCTCTCACAGAACTCTGGCCTCCGCACCGTTTGCCATGCAACTGCACTCAAGACCACACGTCTCCTCCCGACCTGCTGAGAAACAGGCCGCCGTGTAGGCCCTTGTTATCATTTCCTGGCCTGCAGAGTCCAAGGCGACACACTGTCCTCTTGCTTGGAAATCTACGTTCCCACAGCTTGCCAAACGCTACCGAAGGCAGTCCTAACCAGTCTCGTGTGCTGCGCAACTTTGATTCAGTTACGAAAAGCCACCTGCATTGAGGTGAACACTCTGCTCAGCGCTCTTTCCGGGAGCTCACAGTTGCCCCCTCTCTGGGTTAGGCAGGATGTCGAGGTGAGGTCCAAACTGAGCAAAGAGCACAATTGCTCACGTTGCCGTGGTAGTCGTCGTAAGAGGCATTGCCTACTACGCCTTGCTAAAGTCTTTCTTCTGTTAGGGAAGTCGCCACACTGAGACACCTGTCAAGGAAAATTTATTCAGCGGAGTTCCCATTGTTTGGCGATGGTCAACCTTCGCTGTGCCAATACTGCAGGGACTTAGGTTGGCTGCTCACAAGGCTAGGTGATCCTGCATACAAGAGCAGGCGTTTCCCTTTGGAAGCTTGCATCTCGGTTTCTTAGGGGCTGCTTCCAAGGCCCTGCATTTGCTCAGCATCTATCCTCTGCCCCTACGCCTGGTTAGGAAGCGAGTATTTTAGCCTGAGAAGCAGGGCTCCTGCAACTCTGGAGAAGAGCTAATCCTGCAGCCCACGTTCGTCCTGGGAAACCGCAAGGCAACCCTTGGCCTCAGTGTAGTGGTGACATTGCCGCCAGACAGGTCTTGCCTGCCGCGCTTTCCATGAGTTCTCCACCGTTTTCGGGCTTCAATGGAGAGCGAGGAGAGCTGTCGGCTCTCACAGAACTCTGGCCTCCGCACCGTTTGCCATGCAACTGCACTCAAGACCACACGTCTCCTCCCGACCTGCTGAGAAACAGGCATCCGTGTAGGCCCTTGTTATCATTTCCTGGCCTGCAGAGTCCAAGGCGACACACTGTCCTCTTGCTTGGAAACCTACGTTCCCACAGCTTGCCAAACGCTACCGAAGGCAGTCCTAACCAGTCTCGTGTGCTGCGCAACTTTGATTCAGTTACGAAAAGCCACCTGCATTGAGGTGAACACTCTGCTCAGCGCTCTTTCCGGGAGCTCACAGTTGCCCCCTCTCTAGGTTAGGGAGGATGTCGAGGTGAGGTCCAAACTGAGCAAAGAGCACAATTCCTCACGTTACACCGGTAGTCGTCGTAAGAGGAATTGCCAACTACGCCTGGCTAAGGCCTTCCCTGTGTTAAGGAACCAGCCACACTTAGACACCTTTAAAGGAAAATTTATTCAGCGAAGTTCCCATTGTGTGGCGATGGTCAACCTTCGCAGCGCCAATACTGCAGGGACTTAGGTTGGCTGCTCACAAGGCTAGGTGACCCTGCATACAGAAGCAGGCGTTTCCCTTTGGAAGCTTGGATCCCGGTTGCTTAGGGGCTGCTTGCAAGACCCTGCTATTGCCCAGCATCTATCCTTTGCCCCTACGCCTGGTTAGGAAGCGAGTATTTTAGCCTGAGAAGCAGGGCTCTTGCAACTCTGGAGGAGAGCTAATCCTGCAGCCCACGTTCGTCCTGGAAAACCGCAAGGCGACCCTTGGCCTCAAGGTAGGGGCGAAATTGCCGTCGGACAGATCTTGCCTGCCGCGGTTTCCATGAGTTCTCCACCGTTTTTGGGCTTCAATGGAGAGCGAGGAGAGCTGTCGGCTCTCACAGAACTCTGGCCTCCGCACCGTTTGCCATGCAACTTCACTCAAGACCACACGTCTCCTCCCGGCCTGCTGAGAAACAGGCCGCCGTGTAGGACCACTGTAACACTTCTTGGCATGTAGACTCCAAGGCGACACACTGCCCTTTTCCTTGGAGAACTACGGTGCCCCAGCTTGCCAACGCTCATGAAGGCAGTCCGAGCCCGTCTCATGTGCTGGGCCACTTGCATTCAGGGAGGAAAAGCCACCGGCATTGAGGTGAACACTCTGCTCAGCGGTCTTTCCGGGAGCTCACAATTGCCGCCTCTCTAGGTTAAGCAGGAAGTCGTGGTGAGGACCAACCTGAGCAAAGAGCACAATTCCTCACGTTACACCGGTAGTCGTCGTAAGAGGAATTGCCAACTACGCCTGGCTAAGGCCTTCCCTGTGTTAAGGAACCAGCCACACTTAGACGCCTTTAAAGGAAAATTTATTCAGCGAAGTTCCCATTGTGTGGCGATGGTCAACCTTCGCAGCGCCAATACTGCAGGGACTTAGGTTGGCTGCTCACAAGGCTAGGTGACCCTGCATACAGAAGCAGGCGTTTCCCTTTGGAAGCTTGGATCCCGGTTGCTTAGGGGCTGCTTGCAAGACCCTGCTATTGCCCAGCATCTATCCTTTGCCCCTACGCCTGGGTAGGAAGCGAGTATTTTAGCCTGAGAAGCAGGGCTCTTGCAACTCTGGAGGAGAGCTAATCCTGCAGCCCACGTTCGTCCTGGAAAACCGCAAGGCGACACTTGGCCTCAAGGTAGGGGCGAAATTGCCGTCGGAGAGGTCTTGCCTGCCGCGGTTTCCATGAGTTCTCCACCGTTTTTGGGCTTCAACGGAGAGCGAGGAGAGCTGTCGGCTCTCACAGAACTCTGGCCTCCGCACCGTTTGCCATGCAACTGCACTCAAGACCACACGTCTCCTCCCGGCCTGCTGAGAAACAGGCCGCCGTGTAGGACCACTGTAACACTTCTTGGCATGTAGACTCCAAGGCGACACACTGCCCTTTTCCTTGGAGAACTACGGTGCCCCAGCTTGCCAACGCTCATGAAGGCAGTCCGAGTCCGTCTCATGTGCTGGGCCACTTGCATTCAGGGAGGAAAAGCCACCGGCATTGAGGTGAACACTCTGCTCAGCGTCCTTTCCGGGAGCTCACAATTGCCGCCTCTCTAGGTTAAGCAGGAAGTCGTAGTGAGGACCAACCTGAGCAAAGAGCACAATTCCTCACGTTACACCGGTAGTCGTCGTAAGAGGAATTGCCAACTACGCCTGGCTAAGGCCTTCCCTGTGTTAAGGAACCAGCCACACTTAGATGCCTTTAAAGGAAAATTTATTCAGCGAAGTTCCCATTGTGTGGCGATGGTCAACCTTCGCAGCGCCAATACTGCAGGGACTTAGGTTGGCTGCTAACAAGGCTAGGTGACCCTGCATACAGAAGCAGGCGTTTCCCTTTGGAAGCTTGCATCCCGGTTTCTTAGGGGCTGCTTCCAAGACCCTGCAATTGCTCAGCATCTATCCTCTGCCCCTACGCCTGGTTAGGAAGCGAGTGTTTTAGCCTGAGAAGCAGGGCTCCTGCAACTCTGGAGGAGAGCTAATCCTGCAGCCCACGTTCGTCCTAGGAAACCGCAAGGCGACCCTTGGCCTCAGTGTAGTGGTGACATTGCCGCCAGACAGGTCTTGCCTGCCGCGGTTTCCATGAGTTCTCCACCGTTTTCGGGCTTCAATGGAGAGCGAGGAGAGCTGTCGGCTCTCACAGAACTCTGGCCTCCGCACCGTTTGCCATGCAACTGCACTCAAGACCACACGTCTCCTCCCGACCTGCTGAGAAACAGGCCGCCGTGTAGGCCCTTGTTATCATTTCCTGGCCTGCAGAGTCCAAGGCGACACACTGTCCTCTTGCTTGGAAATCTACGTTCCCACAGCTTGCCAAACGCTACCGAAGGCAGTCCTAACCAGTCTCGTGTGCTGCGCAACTTTGATTCAGTTACGAAAAGCCACCTGCATTGAGGTGAACACTCTGCTCAGCGCTCTTTCCGGGAGCTCACAGTTGCCCCCTCTCTGGGTTAGGCAGGATGTCGAGGTGAGGTCCAAACTGAGCAAAGAGCACAATTGCTCACGTTGCCGTGGTAGTCGTCGTAAGAGGCATTGCCTACTACGCCTTGCTAAAGTCTTTCTTCTGTTAGGGAAGTCGCCACACTGAGACACCTGTCAAGGAAAATTTATTCAGCGGAGTTCCCATTGTTTGGCGATGGTCAACCTTCGCTGTGCCAATACTGCAGGGACTTAGGTTGGCTGCTCACAAGGCTAGGTGATCCTGCATACAGAAGCAGGCGTTTCCCTTTGGAAGCTTGCATCTCGGTTTCTTAGGGGCTGCTTCCAAGGCCCTGCATTTGCTCAGCATCTATCCTCTGCCCCTACGCCTGGTTAGGAAGCGAGTATTTTAGCCTGAGAAGCAGGGCTCCTGCAACTCTGGAGAAGAGCTAATCCTGCAGCCCACGTTCGTCCTGGGAAACCGCAAGGCAACCCTTGGCCTCAGTGTAGTGGTGACATTGCCGCCAGACAGGTCTTGCCTGCCGCGCTTTCCATGAGTTCTCCACCGTTTTCGGGCTTCAATGGAGAGCGAGGAGAGCTGTCGGCTCTCACAGAACTCTGGCCTCCGCACCGTTTGTCATGCAACTGCACTCAAGACCACACGTCTCCTCCCGGCCTTCTGAGAAACAGGCCGCCGTGTAGGACCACTGTAACACTTCTTGGCATGTAGACTCCAAGGCGACACACTGCCCTTTTCCTTGGAAAACTACGGTGCCCCAGCTTGCCAACGCTCATGAAGGCAGTCCGAGCCCATCTCATGTGCTGGGCCACTTGCATTCAGGGAGGAAAAGCCACCGGCATTGAGGTGAACACTCTGCTCAGCGTTCTTTCCGGGAGCTCACAATTGCCGCCTCTCTAGGTTAACCAGGAAGTCGTAGTGAGGACCAACCTGAGCAAAGAGCACAATTCCTCACGTTACACCGGTAGTCGTCGTAAGAGGAATTGCCAACTACGCCTGGCCAAGGCCTTCCCTGTGTTAAGGAACCAGCCACACTTAGATGCCTTTAAAGGAAAATTTATTCAGCGAAGTTCCCATTGTGTGGCGATGGTCAACCTTCGCAGCGCCAATACTGCAGGGACTTAGGTTGGCTGCTAACAAGGCTAGGTGACCCTACATACAGAAGCAGGCGTTTCCCTTTGGAAGCTTGCATCCCGGTTTCTTAGGGGCTGCTTCCAAGACCCTGCAATTGCTCAGCATCTATCCTCTGCCCCTACGCCTGGTTAGGAAGCGAGTGTTTTAGCCTGAGAAGCAGGGCTCCTGCAACTCTGGAGGAGAGCTAATCCTGCAGCCCACGTTCGTCCTGGGAAACCGCAAGGCGACCCTTGGCCTCAGTGTAGTGGTGACATTGCCGCCAGACAGGTCTTGCCTGCCATGGTTTCCATGAGTTCTCCACCGTTTTCGGGCTTCAATGGAGAGCGAGGAGAGCTGTCGGCTCTCACAGAACTCTGGCCTCCGCACCGTTTGCCATGCAACTGCACTCAAGACCACACGTCTCCTCCCGACCTGCTGAGAAACAGGCATCCGTGTAGGCCCTTGTTATCATTTCCTGGCCTGCAGAGTCCAAGGCGACACACTGTCCTCTTGCTTGGAAACCTACGTTCCCACAGCTTGCCAAACGCTACCGAAGGCAGTCCTAACCAGTCTCGTGTGCTGCGCAACTTTGATTCAGCTACAAAAAGCCACCTGCATTGAGGTGAACACTCTGCTCAGCGCTCTTTCCGGGAGCTCACAGTTGCCCCCTCTCTAGGTTAGGGAGGATGTCGAGGTGAGGTCCAAACTGAGCAAAGAGCACAATTCCTCACGTTACACCGGTAGTCGTCGTAAGAGGAATTGCCAACTACGCCTGGCTAAGGCCTTCCCTGTGTTAAGGAACCAGCCACACTTAGACGCCTTTAAAGGAAAATTTATTCAGCGAAGTTCCCATTGTGTGGCGATGGTCAACCTTCGCAGCGCCAATACTGCAGGGACTTAGGTTGGCTGCTCACAAGGCTAGGTGACCCTGCATACAGAAGCAGGCGTTTCCCTTTGGAAGCTTGGATCCCGGTTGCTTAGGGGCTGCTTGCAAGACCCTGCTATTGCCCAGCATCAATCCTTTGCCCCTACGCCTGGGTAGGAAGCGAGTATTTTAGCCTGAGAAGCAGGGCTCTTGCAACTCTGGAGGAGAGCTAATCCTGCAGCCCACGTTCGTCCTGGAAAACCGCAAGGCGACACTTGGCCTCAAGGTAGGGGCGAAATTGCCGTCGCACAGGTCTTGCCTGCCGCGGTTTCCATGAGTTCTCCACCGTTTTCGGGCTTCAATGGAGAGCGAGGAGAGCTGTCGGCTCTCACAGAACTCTGGCCTCCGCACCGTTTGCCATGCAACTGCACTCAAGACCACACGTCTCCTCCCGACCTGCTGAGAAACAGGCCGCCGTGTAGGCCCTTGTTATCATTTCCTGGCCTGCAGAGTCCAAGGCGACACACTGTCCTCTTGCTTGGAAATCTACGTTCCCACAGCTTGCCAAACGCTACCGAAGGCAGTCCTAACCAGTCTCGTGTGCTGCGCAACTTTGATTCAGTTACGAAAAGCCACCTGCATTGAGGTGAACACTCTGCTCAGCGCTCTTTCCGGGAGCTCACAGTTGCCCCCTCTCTAGGTTAGGCAGGATGTCGAGGTGAGGTCCAAACTGAGCAAAGAACACAATTGCTCACGTTGCCGTGGTAGTCGTCGTAAGAGGCATTGCCTACTACGCCTTGCTAAAGTCTTTCTTCTGTTAGGGAAGTCGCCACACTTAGACACCTGTCAAGGAAAATTTATTCAGCGGAGTTCCCATTGTTTGGCGATGGTCAACCTTCGCTGTGCCAATACTGCAGGGACTTAGGTTTGCTGCTCACAAGGCTAGGTGACCCTACATACAGAAGCAGGCGTTTCCCTTTGGAAGCTTGGATCCCGGTTGCTTAGGGGCTGCTTGCAAGACCCTGCTATTGCCCAGCATCTATCCTCTGCCCCTACGCCTGTTTAGGAAGCGAGTATTTTAGCCTGAGAAGCAGGGCTCTTGCAACCCTGGAGGAGAGCTAATCCTGCAGCCCACGTTCGTCCTGGGAAACCGCAAGGCAACCCTTGGCCTCAGTGTAGTGGTGACATTGCCGCCAGACAGGTCTTGCCTGCCGCGGTTTCCATGAGTTCTCCACCGTTTTCGGGCTTCAATGGAGAGCGAGGAGAGCTGTCGGCTCTCACAGAACTCTGGCCTCCGCACCGTTTGTCATGCAACTGCACTCAAGACCACACGTCTCCTCACGGCCTGCTGAGAAACAGGCCGCCGTGTAGGACCACTGTAACACTTCTTGGCATGTAGACTCCAAGGCGACACACTGCCCTTTTCCTTGGAAAACTACGGTGCCCCAGCTTGCCAACGCTCATGAAGGCAGTCCGAGCCCATCTCATGTGCTGGGCCACTTGCATTCAGGGAGGAAAAGCCACCGGCATTGAGGTGAACACTCTGCTCAGCGGTCTTTCCGGGAGCTCACAATTGCCGCCTCTCTAGGTTAAGCAGGAAGTCATAGTGAGGACCAACCTGAGCAAAGAGCACAATTCCTCACGTTACACCGGTAGTCGTCGTAAGAGGAATTGCCAACTACGCCTGGCTAAGGCCTTCCCTGTGTTAAGGAACCAGCCACACTTAGATGCCTTTAAAGGAAAATTTATTCAGCGAAGTTCCCATTGTGTGGCGATGGTCAACCTTCGCAGCGCCAATACTGCAGGGACTTAGGTTGGCTGCTAACAAGGCTAGGTGACCCTGCATACAGAAGCAGGCGTTTCCCTTTGGAAGCTTGCATCCCGGTTTCTTAGGGGCTGCTTCCAAGACCCTGCAATTGCTCAGCATCTATCCTCTTCCCCTACGCCTGGTTAGGAAGCGAGTATTTTAGCCTGAGAAGCAGGGCTCCTGCAACTCTGGAGGAGAGCTAATCCTGCAGCCCACGTTCGTCCTAGGAAACCGCAAGGTGACCCTTGGCCTCAGTGTAGTGGTGACATTGCCGCCAGACAGGTCTTGCCTGCCGCGGTTTCCATGAGTTCTCCACCGTTTTCGGGCTTCAATGGAGAGCGAGGAGAGCTGTCGGCTCTCACAGAACTCTGGCCTCCGCACCGTTTGCCATGCAACTGCACTCAAGACCACACGTCTCCTCCCGACCTGCTGAGAAACAGGCCGCCGTGTAGGCCCTTGTTATCATTTCCTGGCCTGCAGAGTCCAAGGCGACACACTGTCCTCTTGCTTGGAAATCTACGTTCCCACAGCTTGCCAAACGCTACCGAAGGCAGTCCTAACCAGTCTCGTGTGCTGCGCAACTTTGATTCAGTTACGAAAAGCCACCTGCATTGAGGTGAACACTCTGCTCAGCGCTCTTTCCGGGAGCTCACAGTTGCCCCCTCTCTAGGTTAGGGAGGATGTCGAGGTGAGGTCCAAACTGAGCAAAGAGCACAATTCCTCACGTTACACCCGTAGTCGTCGTAAGAGGAATTGCCAACTACGCCTGGCTAAGGCCTTCCCTGTGTTAAGGAACCAGCCACACTTAGACGCCTTTAAAGGAAAATTTATTCAGCGAAGTTCCCATTGTGTGGCGATGGTCAACCTTCGCAGCGCCAATACTGCAGGGACTTAGGTTGGCTGCTCACAAGGCTAGGTGACCCTGCATACAGAAGCAGGCGTTTCCCTTTGGAAGCTTGGATCCCGGTTGCTTAGGGGCTGCTTGCAAGACCCTGCTATTGCCCAGCATCAATCCTTTGCCCCTACGCCTGGGTAGGAAGCGAGTATTTTAGCCTGAGAAGCAGGGCTCTTGCAACTCTGGAGGAGAGCTAATCCTGCAGCCCACGTTCGTCCTGGAAAACCGCAAGGCGACACTTGGCCTCAAGGTAGGGGCGAAATTGCCGTCGCACAGGTCTTGCCTGCCGCGGTTTCCATGAGTTCTCCACCGTTTTCGGGCTTCAATGGAGAGCGAGGAGAGCTGTCGGCTCTCACAGAACTCTGGCCTCCGCACCGTTTGCCATGCAACTGCACTCAAGACCACACGTCTCCTCCCGACCTGCTGAGAAACAGGCCGCCGTGTAGGCCCTTGTTATCATTTCCTGGCCTGCAGAGTCCAAGGCGACACACTGTCCTCTTGCTTGGAAATCTACGTTCCCACAGCTTGCCAAACGCTACCGAAGGCAGTCCTAACCAGTCTCGTGTGCTGCGCAACTTTGATTCAGTTACGAAAAGCCACCTGCATTGAGGTGAACACTCTGCTCAGCGCTCTTTCCGGGAGCTCACAGTTGCCCCCTCTCTAGGTTAGGCAGGATGTCGAGGTGAGGTCCAAACTGAGCAAAGAACACAATTGCTCACGTTGCCGTGGTAGTCGTCGTAAGAGGCATTGCCTACTACGCCTTGCTAAAGTCTTTCTTCTGTTAGGGAAGTCGCCACACTTAGACACCTGTCAAGGAAAATTTATTCAGCGGAGTTCCCATTGTTTGGCGATGGTCAACCTTCGCTGTGCCAATACTGCAGGGACTTAGGTTTGCTGCTCACAAGGCTAGGTGACCCTACATACAGAAGCAGGCGTTTCCCTTTGGAAGCTTGGATCCCGGTTGCTTAGGGGCTGCTTGCAAGACCCTGCTATTGCCCAGCATCTATCCTCTGCCCCTACGCCTGTTTAGGAAGCGAGTATTTTAGCCTGAGAAGCAGGGCTCTTGCAACCCTGGAGGAGAGCTAATCCTGCAGCCCACGTTCGTCCTGGGAAACCGCAAGGCAACCCTTGGCCTCAGTGTAGTGGTGACATTGCCGCCAGACAGGTCTTGCCTGCCGCGGTTTCCATGAGTTCTCCACCGTTTTCGGGCTTCAATGGAGAGCGAGGAGAGCTGTCGGCTCTCACAGAACTCTGGCCTCCGCACCGTTTGTCATGCAACTGCACTCAAGACCACACGTCTCCTCACGGCCTGCTGAGAAACAGGCCGCCGTGTAGGACCACTGTAACACTTCTTGGCATGTAGACTCCAAGGCGACACACTGCCCTTTTCCTTGGAAAACTACGGTGCCCCAGCTTGCCAACGCTCATGAAGGCAGTCCGAGCCCATCTCATGTGCTGGGCCACTTGCATTCAGGGAGGAAAAGCCACCGGCATTGAGGTGAACACTCTGCTCAGCGGTCTTTCCGGGAGCTCACAATTGCCGCCTCTCTAGGTTAAGCAGGAAGTCGTAGTGAGGACCAACCTGAGCAAAGAGCACAATTCCTCACGTTACACCGGTAGTCGTCGTAAGAGGAATTGCCAACTACGCCTGGCTAAGGCCTTCCCTGTGTTAAGGAACCAGCCACACTTAGATGCCTTTAAAGGAAAATTTATTCAGCGAAGTTCCCATTGTGTGGCGATGGTCAACCTTCGCAGCGCCAATACTGCAGGGACTTAGGTTGGCTGCTAACAAGGCTAGGTGACCCTGCATACAGAAGCAGGCGTTTCCCTTTGGAAGCTTGCATCCCGGTTTCTTAGGGGCTGCTTCCAAGACCCTGCAATTGCTCAGCATCTATCCTCTTCCCCTACGCCTGGTTAGGAAGCGAGTATTTTAGCCTGAGAAGCAGGGCTCCTGCAACTCTGGAGGAGAGCTAATCCTGCAGCCCACGTTCGTCCTAGGAAACCGCAAGGTGACCCTTGGCCTCAGTGTAGTGGTGACATTGCCGCCAGACAGGTCTTGCCTGCCGCGGTTTCCATGAGTTCTCCACCGTTTTCGGGCTTCAATGGAGAGCGAGGAGAGCTGTCGGCTCTCACAGAACTCTGGCCTCCGCACCGTTTGCCATGCAACTGCACTCAAGACCACACGTCTCCTCCCGACCTGCTGAGAAACAGGCCGCCGTGTAGGCCCTTGTTATCATTTCCTGGCCTGCAGAGTCCAAGGCGACACACTGTCCTCTTGCTTGGAAATCTACGTTCCCACAGCTTGCCAAACGCTACCGAAGGCAGTCCTAACCAGTCTCGTGTGCTGCGCAACTTTGATTCAGTTACGAAAAGCCACCTGCATTGAGGTGAACACTCTGCTCAGCGCTCTTTCCGGGAGCTCACAGTTGCCCCCTCTCTAGGTTAGGCAGGATGTCGAGGTGAGGTCCAAACTGAGCAAAGAGCACAATTGCTCACGTTGCCGTGGTAGTCGTCGTAAGAGGCATTGCCTACTACGCCTTGCTAAAGTCTTTCTTCTGTTAGGGAAGTCGCCACACTGAGACACCTGTCAAGGAAAATTTATTCAGCGGAGTTCCCATTGTTTGGCGATGGTCAACCTTCGCTGTGCTAATACTGCAGGGACTTAGGTTGGCTGCTCACAAGGCTAGGTGATCCTGCATACAGAAGCAGGCGTTTCCCTTTGGAAGCTTGCATCTCGGTTTCTTAGGGGCTGCTTCCAAGGCCCTGCATTTGCTCAGCATCTATCCTCTGCCCCTACGCCTGGTTAGGAAGCGAGTATTTTAGCCTGAGAAGCAGGGCTCCTGCAACTCTGGAGAAGAGCTAATCCTGCAGCCCACGTTCGTCCTGGGAAACCGCAAGGCAACCCTTGGCCTCAGTGTAGTGGTGACATTGCCGCCAGACAGGTCTTGCCTGCCGCGGTTTCCATGAGTTCTCCACCGTTTTCGGGCTTCAATGGAGAGCGAGGAGAGCTGTCGGCTCTCACAGAACTCTGGCCTCCGCACCGTTTGTCATGCAACTGCACTCAAGACCACACGTCTCCTCACGGCCTGCTGAGAAACAGGCCGCCGTGTAGGACCACTGTAACACTTCTTGGCATGTAGACTCCAAGGCGACACACTGCCCTTTTCCTTGGAAAACTACGGTGCCCCAGCTTGCCAACGCTCATGAAGGCAGTCCGAGCCCATCTCATGTGCTGGGCCACTTGCATTCAGGGAGGAAAGCCACCGGCATTGAGGTGAACACTCTGCTCAGCGTTCTTTCCGGGAGCTCACAATTGCCGCCTCTCTAGGTTAACCAGGAAGTCGTAGTGAGGACCAACCTGAGCAAAGAGCACAATTCCTCACGTTACACCGGTAGTCGTCGTAAGAGGAATTGCCAACTACGCCTGGCCAAGGCCTTCCCTGTGTTAAGGAACCAGCCACACTTAGATGCCTTTAAAGGAAAATTTATTCAGCGAAGTTCCCATTGTGTGGCGATGGTCAACCTTCGCAGCGCCAATACTGCAGGGACTTAGGTTGGCTGCTAACAAGGCTAGGTGACCCTACATACAGAAGCAGGCGTTTCCCTTTGGAAGCTTGCATCCCGGTTTCTTAGGGGCTGCTTCCAAGACCCTGCAATTGCTCAGCATCTATCCTCTGCCCCTACGCCTGGTTAGGAAGCGAGTGTTTTAGCCTGAGAAGCAGGGCTCCTGCAACTCTGGAGGAGAGCTAATCCTGCAGCCCACGTTCGTCCTGGGAAACCGCAAGGCGACCCTTGGCCTCAGTGTAGTGGTGACATTGCCGCCAGAGAGGTCTTGCCTGCCACGGTTTCCATGAGTTCTCCACCGTTTTCGGGCTTCAATGGAGAGCGAGGAGAGCTGTCGGCTCTCACAGAACTCTGGCCTCCGCACCGTTTGCCATGCAACTGCACTCAAGACCACACGTCTCCTCCCGACCTGCTGAGAAACAGGCATCCGTGTAGGCCCTTGTTATCATTTCCTGGCCTGCAGAGTCCAAGGCGACACACTGTCCTCTTGCTTGGAAACCTACGTTCCCACAGCTTGCCAAACGCTACCGAAGGCAGTCCTAACCAGTCTCGTGTGCTGCGCAACTTTGATTCAGCTACGAAAAGCCACCTGCATTGAGGTGAACACTCTGCTCAGCGCTCTTTCCGGGAGCTCACAGTTGCCCCCTCTCTAGGTTAGGGAGGATGTCGAGGTGAGGTCCAAACTGAGCAAAGAGCACAATTCCTCACGTTACACCCGTAGTCGTCGTAAGAGGAATTGCCAACTACGCCTGGCTAAGGCCTTCCCTGTGTTAAGGAACCAGCCACACTTAGACGCCTTTAAAGGAAAATTTATTCAGCGAAGTTCCCATTGTGTGGCGATGGTCAACCTTCGCAGCGCCAATACTGCAGGGACTTAGGTTGGCTGCTCACAAGGCTAGGTGACCCTGCATACAGAAGCAGGCGTTTCCCTTTGGAAGCTTGGATCCCGGTTGCTTAGGGGCTGCTTGCAAGACCCTGCTATTGCCCAGCATCTATCCTTTGCCCCTACGCCTGGGTAGGAAGCGAGTATTTTAGCCTGAGAAGCAGGGCTCTTGCAACTCTGGAGGAGAGCTAATCCTGCAGCCCACGTTCGTCCTGGAAAACCGCAAGGCGACACTTGGCCTCAAGGTAGGGGCGAAATTGCCGTCGGAGAGGTCTTGCCTGCCGCGGTTTCCATGAGTTCTCCACCGTTTTTGGGCTTCAACGGAGAGCGAGGAGAGCTGTCGGCTCTCACAGAACTCTGGCCTCCGCACCGTTTGCCATGCAACTGCACTCAAGACCACACGTCTCCTCCCGGCCTGCTGAGAAACAGGCCGCCGTGTAGGACCACTGTAACACTTCTTGGCATGTAGACTCCAAGGCGACACACTGCCCTTTTCCTTGGAGAACTACGGTGCCCCAGCTTGCCAACGCTCATGAAGGCAGTCCGAGCCCGTCTCATGTGCTGGGCCACTTGCATTCAGGGAGGAAAAGCCACCGGCATTGAGGTGAACACTCTGCTCAGCGTTCTTTCCGGGAGCTCACAATTGCCGCCTCTCTAGGTTAAGCAGGAAGTCGTAGTGAGGACCAACCTGAGCAAAGAGCACAATTCCTCACGTTACACCGGTAGTCGTCGTAAGAGGAATTGCCAACTACGCCTGGCTAAGGCCTTCCCTGTGTTAAGGAACCAGCCACACTTAGATGCCTTTAAAGGAAAATTTATTCAGCGAAGTTCCCATTGTGTGGCGATGGTCAACCTTCGCAGCGCCAATACTGCAGGGACTTAGGTTGGCTGCTAACAAGGCTAGGTGACCCTGCATACAGAAGCAGGCGTTTCCCTTTGGAAGCTTGCATCCCGGTTTCTTAGGGGCTGCTTCCAAGACCCTGCAATTGCTCAGCATCTATCCTCTGCCCCTACGCCTGGTTAGGAAGCGAGTGTTTTAGCCTGAGAAGCAGGGCTCCTGCAACTCTGGAGGAGAGCTAATCCTGCAGCCCACGTTCGTCCTGGGAAACCGCAAGGCGACCCTTGGCCTCAGTGTAGTGGTGACATTGCCGCCAGACAGGTCTTGCCTGCCGCGGTTTCCATGAGTTCTGCACCGTTTTCGGGCTTCAATGGAGAGCGAGGAGAGCTGTCGGCTCTCACAGAACTCTGGCCTCCGCACCGTTTGCCATGCAACTGCACTCAAGACCACACGTCTCCTCCCGACCTGCTGAGAAACAGGCATCCGTGTAGGCCCTTGTTATCATTTCCTGGCCTGCAGAGTCCAAGGCGACACACTGTCCTCTTGCTTGGAAACCTACGTTCCCACAGCTTGCCAAACGCTACCGAAGGCAGTCCTAACCAGTCTCGTGTGCTGCGCAACTTTGATTCAGTTACGAAAAGCCACCTGCATTGAGGTGAACACTCTGCTCAGCGCTCTTTCCGGGAGCTCACAGTTGCCCCCTCTCTAGGTTAGGGAGGATGTCGAGGTGAGGTCCAAACTGAGCAAAGAGCACAATTCCTCACGTTACACCCGTAGTCGTCGTAAGAGGAATTGCCAACTACGCCTGGCTAAGGCCTTCCCTGTGTTAAGGAACCAGCCACACTTAGACGCCTTTAAAGGAAAATTTATTCAGCGAAGTTCCCATTGTGTGGCGATGGTCAACCTTCGCAGCGCCAATACTGCAGGGACTTAGGTTGGCTGCTCACAAGGCTAGGTGACCCTGCATACAGAAGCAGGCGTTTCCCTTTGGAAGCTTGGATCCCGGTTGCTTAGGGGCTGCTTGCAAGACCCTGCTATTGCCCAGCATCAATCCTTTGCCCCTACGCCTGGGTAGGAAGCGAGTATTTTAGCCTGAGAAGCAGGGCTCTTGCAACTCTGGAGGAGAGCTAATCCTGCAGCCCACGTTCGTCCTGGAAAACCGCAAGGCGACACTTGGCCTCAAGGTAGGGGCGAAATTGCCGTCGCACAGGTCTTGCCTGCCGCGGTTTCCATGAGTTCTCCACCATTTTCGGGCTTCAATGGAGAGCGAGGAGAGCTGTCGGCTCTCACAGAACTCTGGCCTCCGCACCGTTTGCCATGCAACTGCACTCAAGACCACACGTCTCCTCCCGACCTGCTGAGAAACAGGCCGCCGTGTAGGCCCTTGTTATCATTTCCTGGCCTGCAGAGTCCAAGGCGACACACTGTCCTCTTGCTTGGAAATCTACGTTCCCACAGCTTGCCAAACGCTACCGAAGGCAGTCCTAACCAGTCTCGTGTGCTGCGCAACTTTGATTCAGTTACGAAAAGCCACCTGCATTGAGGTGAACACTCTGCTCAGCGCTCTTTCCGGGAGCTCACAGTTGCCCCCTCTCTAGGTTAGGCAGGATGTCGAGGTGAGGTCCAAACTGAGCAAAGAACACAATTGCTCATGTTGCCGTGGTAGTCGTCGTAAGAGGCATTGCCTACTACGCCTTGCTAAAGTCTTTCTTCTGTTAGGGAAGTCGCCACACTGAGACACCTGTCAAGGAAAATTTATTCAGCGGAGTTCCCATTGTTTGGCGATGGTCAACCTTCGCTGTGCCAATACTGCAGGGACTTAGGTTGGCTGCTCACAAGGCTAGGTGATCCTGCATACAGAAGCAGGCGTTTCCCTTTGGAAGCTTGCATCTCGGTTTCCTAGGGGCTGCTTCCAAGGCCCTGCATTTGCTCAGCATCTATCCTCTGCCCCTACGCCTGGTTAGGAAGCGAGTATTTTAGCCTGAGAAGCAGGGCTCCTGCAACTCTGGAGAAGAGCTAATCCTGCAGCCCACGTTCGTCCTGGGAAACCGCAAGGCAACCCTTGGCCTCGGTGTAGTGGTGACATTGCCGCCAGACAGGTCTTGCCTGCCGCGGTTTCCATGAGTTCTCCACCGTTTTCGGGCTTCAATGGAGAGCGAGGAGAGCTGTCGGCTCTCACAGAACTCTGGCCTCCGCACCGTTTGTCATGCAACTGCACTCAAGACCACACGTCTCCTCCCGGCCTGCTGAGAAACAGGCCGCCGTGTAGGACCACTGTAACACTTCTTGGCATGTAGACTCCAAGGCGACACACTGCCCTTTTCCTTGGAAAACTACGGTGCCCCAGCTTGCCAACGCTCATGAAGGCAGTCCGAGCCCATCTCATGTGCTGGGCCACTTGCATTCAGGGAGGAAAAGCCACCGGCATTGAGGTGAACACTCTGCTCAGCGTTCTTTCCGGGAGCTCACAATTGCCGCCTCTCTAGGTTAACCAGGAAGTCGTAGTGAGGACCAACCTGAGCAAAGAGCACAATTCCTCACGTTACACCGGTAGTCGTCGTAAGAGGAATTGCCAACTACGCCTGGCCAAGGCCTTCCCTGTGTTAAGGAACCAGCCACACTTAGATGCCTTTAAAGGAAAATTTATTCAGCGAAGTTCCCATTGTATGGCGATGGTCAACCTTCGCAGCGCCAATACTGCAGGGACTTAGGTTGGCTGCTAACAAGGCTAGGTGACCCTACATACAGAAGCAGGCGTTTCCCTTTGGAAGCTTGCATCCCGGTTTCTTAGGGGCTGCTTCCAAGACCCTGCAATTGCTCAGCATCTATCCTCTGCCCCTACGCCTGGTTAGGAAGCGAGTGTTTTAGCCTGAGAAGCAGGGCTCCTGCAACTCTGGAGGAGAGCTAATCCTGCAGCCCACGTTCGTCCTGGGAAACCGCAAGGCGACCCTTGGCCTCAGTGTAGTGGTGACATTGCCGCCAGAGAGGTCTTGCCTGCCACGGTTTCCATGAGTTCTCCACCGTTTTCGGGCTTCAATGGAGAGCGAGGAGAGCTGTCGGCTCTCACAGAACTCTGGCCTCCGCACCGTTTGCCATGCAACTGCACTCAAGACCACACGTCTCCTCCCGACCTGCT
Organism: Lagenorhynchus albirostris; assembly: GCF_949774975.1. NCBI lineage: Eukaryota > Metazoa > Chordata > Mammalia > Artiodactyla > Delphinidae > Lagenorhynchus > Lagenorhynchus albirostris. Next base: position 32,338 of record NW_026783289.1, on the reverse strand, counting down.
GAGAAACAGGCATCCGTGTAGGCCCTTGTTATCATTTCCTGGCCTGCAGAGTCCAAGGCGACACACTGTCCTCTTGCTTGGAAACCTACGTTCCCACAGCTTGCCAAACGCTACCGAAGGCAGTCCTAACCAGTCTCGTGTGCTGCGCAACTTTGATTCAGCTACGAAAAGCCACCTGCATTGAGGTGAACACTCTGCTCAGCGCTCTTTCCGGGAGCTCACAGTTGCCCCCTCTCTAGGTTAGGGAGGATGTCGAGGTGAGGTCCAAACTGAGCAAAGAGCACAATTCCTCACGTTACACCCGTAGTCGTCGTAAGAGGAATTGCCAACTACGCCTGGCTAAGGCCTTCCCTGTGTTAAGGAACCAGCCACACTTAGACGCCTTTAAAGGAAAATTTATTCAGCGAAGTTCCCATTGTGTGGCGATGGTCAACCTTCGCAGCGCCAATACTGCAGGGACTTAGGTTGGCTGCTCACAAGGCTAGGTGACCCTGCATACAGAAGCAGGCGTTTCCCTTTGGAAGCTTGGATCCCGGTTGCTTAGGGGCTGCTTGCAAGACCCTGCTATTGCCCAGCATCTATCCTTTGCCCCTACGCCTGGGTAGGAAGCGAGTATTTTAGCCTGAGAAGCAGGGCTCTTGCAACTCTGGAGGAGAGCTAATCCTGCAGCCCACGTTCGTCCTGGAAAACCGCAAGGCGACACTTGGCCTCAAGGTAGGGGCGAAATTGCCGTCGGAGAGGTCTTGCCTGCCGCGGTTTCCATGAGTTCTCCACCGTTTTTGGGCTTCAACGGAGAGCGAGGAGAGCTGTCGGCTCTCACAGAACTCTGGCCTCCGCACCGTTTGCCATGCAACTGCACTCAAGACCACACGTCTCCTCCCGGCCTGCTGAGAAACAGGCCGCCGTGTAGGACCACTGTAACACTTCTTGGCATGTAGACTCCAAGGCGACACACTGCCCTTTTCCTTGGAGAACTACGGTGCCCCAGCTTGCCAACGCTCATGAAGGCAGTCCGAGCCCGTCTCATGTGCTGGGCCACTTGCATTCAGGGAGGAAAAGCCACCGGCATTGAGGTGAACACTCTGCTCAGCGTTCTTTCCGGGAGCTCACAATTGCCGCCTCTCTAGGTTAAGCAGGAAGTCGTAGTGAGGACCAACCTGAGCAAAGAGCACAATTCCTCACGTTACACCGGTAGTCGTCGTAAGAGGAATTGCCAACTACGCCTGGCTAAGGCCTTCCCTGTGTTAAGGAACCAGCCACACTTAGATGCCTTTAAAGGAAAATTTATTCAGCGAAGTTCCCATTGTGTGGCGATGGTCAACCTTCGCAGCGCCAATACTGCAGGGACTTAGGTTGGCTGCTAACAAGGCTAGGTGACCCTGCATACAGAAGCAGGCGTTTCCCTTTGGAAGCTTGCATCCCGGTTTCTTAGGGGCTGCTTCCAAGACCCTGCAATTGCTCAGCATCTATCCTCTGCCCCTACGCCTGGTTAGGAAGCGAGTGTTTTAGCCTGAGAAGCAGGGCTCCTGCAACTCTGGAGGAGAGCTAATCCTGCAGCCCACGTTCGTCCTGGGAAACCGCAAGGCGACCCTTGGCCTCAGTGTAGTGGTGACATTGCCGCCAGACAGGTCTTGCCTGCCGCGGTTTCCATGAGTTCTCCACCGTTTTCGGGCTTCAATGGAGAGCGAGGAGAGCTGTCGGCTCTCACAGAACTCTGGCCTCCGCACCGTTTGCCATGCAACTGCACTCAAGACCACACGTCTCCTCCCGACCTGCTGAGAAACAGGCATCCGTGTAGGCCCTTGTTATCATTTCCTGGCCTGCAGAGTCCAAGGCGACACACTGTCCTCTTGCTTGGAAACCTACGTTCCCACAGCTTGCCAAACGCTACCGAAGGCAGTCCTAACCAGTCTCGTGTGCTGCGCAACTTTGATTCAGTTACGAAAAGCCACCTGCATTGAGGTGAACACTCTGCTCAGCGCTCTTTCCGGGAGCTCACAGTTGCCCCCTCTCTAGGTTAGGGAGGATGTCGAGGTGAGGTCCAAACTGAGCAAAGAGCACAATTCCTCACGTTACACCCGTAGTCGTCGTAAGAGGAATTGCCAACTACGCCTGGCTAAGGCCTTCCCTGTGTTAAGGAACCAGCCACACTTAGACGCCTTTAAAGGAAAATTTATTCAGCGAAGTTCCCATTGTGTGGCGATGGTCAACCTTCGCAGCGCCAATACTGCAGGGACTTAGGTTGGCTGCTCACAAGGCTAGGTGACCCTGCATAGAGAAGCAGGCGTTTCCCTTTGGAAGCTTGGATCCCGGTTGCTTAGGGGCTGCTTGCAAGACCCTGCTATTGCCCAGCATCAATCCTTTGCCCCTACGCCTGGGTAGGAAGCGAGTATTTTAGCCTGAGAAGCAGGGCTCTTGCAACTCTGGAGGAGAGCTAATCCTGCAGCCCACGTTCGTCCTGGAAAACCGCAAGGCGACACTTGGCCTCAAGGTAGGGGCGAAATTGCCGTCGGAGAGGTCTTGCCTGCCGCGGTTTCCATGAGTTCTCCACCGTTTTTGGGCTTCAATGGAGAGCGAGGAGAGCTGTCGGCTCTCACAGAACTCTGGCCTCCGCACCGTTTGCCATGCAACTGCACTCAAGACCACACGTCTCCTCCCGGCCTGCTGAGAAACAGGCCGCCGTGTAGGACCACTGTAACACTTCTTGGCATGTAGACTCCAAGGCGACACACTGCCCTTTTCCTTGGAGAACTACGGTGCCCCAGCTTGCCAACGCTCATGAAGGCAGTCCGAGCCCGTCTCATGTGCTGGGCCACTTGCATTCAGGGAGGAAAAGCCACCGGCATTGAGGTGAACACTCTGCTCAGCGTTCTTTCCGGGAGCTCACAATTGCCGCCTCTCTAGGTTAAGCAGGAAGTCGTAGTGAGGACCAACCTGAGCAAAGAGCACAATTCCTCACGTTACACCGGTAGTCGTCGTAAGAGGAATTGCCAACTACGCCTGGCTAAGGCCTTCCCTGTGTTAAGGAACCAGCCACACTTAGATGCCTTTAAAGGAAAATTTATTCAGCGAAGTTCCCATTGTGTGGCGATGGTCAACCTTCGCAGCGCCAATACTGCAGGGACTTAGGTTGGCTGCTAACAAGGCTAGGTGACCCTGCATACAGAAGCAGGCGTTTCCCTTTGGAAGCTTGCATCCCGGTTTCTTAGGGGCTGCTTCCAAGACCCTGCAATTGCTCAGCATCTATCCTCTGCCCCTACGCCTGGTTAGGAAGCGAGTGTTTTAGCCTGAGAAGCAGGGCTCCTGCAACTCTGGAGGAGAGCTAATCCTGCAGCCCACGTTCGTCCTGGGAAACCGCAAGGCGACCCTTGGCCTCAGTGTAGTGGTGACATTGCCGCCAGACAGGTCTTGCCTGCCGCGGTTTCCATGAGTTCTCCACCGTTTTCGGGCTTCAATGGAGAGCGAGGAGAGCTGTCGGCTCTCACAGAACTCTGGCCTCCGCACCGTTTGCCATGCAACTGCACTCAAGACCACACGTCTCCTCCCGACCTGCTGAGAAACAGGCATCCGTGTAGGCCCTTGTTATCATTTCCTGGCCTGCAGAGTCCAAGGCGACACACTGTCCTCTTGCTTGGAAACCTACGTTCCCACAGCTTGCCAAACGCTACCGAAGGCAGTCCTAACCAGTCTCGTGTGCTGCGCAACTTTGATTCAGTTACGAAAAGCCACCTGCATTGAGGTGAACACTCTGCTCAGCGCTCTTTCCGGGAGCTCACAGTTGCCCCCTCTCTAGGTTAGGGAGGATGTCGAGGTGAGGTCCAAACTGAGCAAAGAGCACAATTCCTCACGTTACACCCGTAGTCGTCGTAAGAGGAATTGCCAACTACGCCTGGCTAAGGCCTTCCCTGTGTTAAGGAACCAGCCACACTTAGACGCCTTTAAAGGAAAATTTATTCAGCGAAGTTCCCATTGTGTGGCGATGGTCAACCTTCGCAGCGCCAATACTGCAGGGACTTAGGTTGGCTGCTCACAAGGCTAGGTGACCCTGCATACAGAAGCAGGCGTTTCCCTTTGGAAGCTTGGATCCCGGTTGCTTAGGGGCTGCTTGCAAGACCCTGCTATTGCCCAGCATCAATCCTTTGCCCCTACGCCTGGGTAGGAAGCGAGTATTTTAGCCTGAGAAGCAGGGCTCTTGCAACTCTGGAGGAGAGCTAATCCTGCAGCCCACATTCGTCCTGGAAAACCGCAAGGCGACACTTGGCCTCAAGGTAGGGGCGAAATTGCCGTCGCACAGGTCTTGCCTGCCGCGGTTTCCATGAGTTCTCCACCGTTTTCGGGCTTCAATGGAGAGCGAGGAGAGCTGTCGGCTCTCACAGAACTCTGGCCTCCGCACCGTTTGCCATGCAACTGCACTCAAGACCACACGTCTCCTCCCGACCTGCTGAGAAACAGGCCGCCGTGTAGGCCCTTGTTATCATTTCCTGGCCTGCAGAGTCCAAGGCGACACACTGTCCTCTTGCTTGGAAACCTACGTTCCCACAGCTTGCCAAACGCTACCGAAGGCAGTCCTAACCAGTCTCGTGTGCTGCGCAACTTTGATTCAGCTACGAAAAGCCACCTGCATTGAGGTGAACACTCTGCTCAGCGCTCTTTCCGGGAGCTCACAGTTGCCCCCTCTCTAGGTTAGGGAGGATGTCGAGGTGAGGTCCAAACTGAGCAAAGAGCACAATTCCTCACGTTACACCCGTAGTCGTCGTAAGAGGAATTGCCAACTACGCCTGGCTAAGGCCTTCCCTGTGTTAAGGAACCAGCCACACTTAGACGCCTTTAAAGGAAAATTTATTCAGCGAAGTTCCCATTGTGTGGCGATGGTCAACCTTCGCAGCGCCAATACTGCAGGGACTTAGGTTGGCTGCTCACAAGGCTAGGTGACCCTGCATACAGAAGCAGGCGTTTCCCTTTGGAAGCTTGGATCCCGGTTGCTTAGGGGCTGCTTGCAAGACCCTGCTATTGCCCAGCATCTATCCTTTGCCCCTACGCCTGGGTAGGAAGCGAGTATTTTAGCCTGAGAAGCAGGGCTCTTGCAACTCTGGAGGAGAGCTAATCCTGCAGCCCACGTTCGTCCTGGAAAACCGCAAGGCGACACTTGGCCTCAAGGTAGGGGCGAAATTGCCGTCGGAGAGGTCTTGCCTGCCGCGGTTTCCATGAGTTCTCCACCGTTTTTGGGCTTCAACGGAGAGCGAGGAGAGCTGTCGGCTCTCACAGAACTCTGGCCTCCGCACCGTTTGCCATGCAACTGCACTCAAGACCACACGTCTCCTCCCGGCCTGCTGAGAAACAGGCCGCCGTGTAGGACCACTGTAACACTTCTTGGCATGTAGACTCCAAGGCGACACACTGCCCTTTTCCTTGGAGAACTACGGTGCCCCAGCTTGCCAACGCTCATGAAGGCAGTCCGAGCCCGTCTCATGTGCTGGGCCACTTGCATTCAGGGAGGAAAAGCCACCGGCATTGAGGTGAACACTCTGCTCAGCGCTCTTTCCGGGAGCTCACAATTGCCGCCTCTCTAGGTTAAGCAGGAAGTCGTAGTGAGGACCAACCTGAGCAAAGAGCACAATTCCTCACGTTACACCGGTAGTCGTCGTAAGAGGAATTGCCAACTACGCCTGGCTAAGGCCTTCCCTGTGTTAAGGAACCAGCCACACTTAGATGCCTTTAAAGGAAAATTTATTCAGCGAAGTTCCCATTGTGTGGCGATGGTCAACCTTCGCAGCGCCAATACTGCAGGGACTTAGGTTGGCTGCTAACAAGGCTAGGTGACCCTGCATACAGAAGCAGGCGTTTCCCTTTGGAAGCTTGCATCCCGGTTTCTTAGGGGCTGCTTCCAAGACCCTGCAATTGCTCAGCATCTATCCTCTGCCCCTACGCCTGGTTAGGAAGCGAGTGTTTTAGCCTGAGAAGCAGGGCTCCTGCAACTCTGGAGGAGAGCTAATCCTGCAGCCCACGTTCGTCCTGGGAAACCGCAAGGCGACCCTTGGCCTCAGTGTAGTGGTGACATTGCCGCCAGACAGGTCTTGCCTGCCGCGGTTTCCATGAGTTCTCCACCGTTTTCGGGCTTCAATGGAGAGCGAGGAGAGCTGTCGGCTCTCACAGAACTCTGGCCTCCGCACCGTTTGCCATGCAACTGCACTCAAGACCACACGTCTCCTCCCGACCTGCTGAGAAACAGGCATCCGTGTAGGCCCTTGTTATCATTTCCTGGCCTGCAGAGTCCAAGGCGACACACTGTCCTCTTGCTTGGAAACCTACGTTCCCACAGCTTGCCAAACGCTACCGAAGGCAGTCCTAACCAGTCTCGTGTGCTGCGCAACTTTGATTCAGTTACGAAAAGCCACCTGCATTGAGGTGAACACTCTGCTCAGCGCTCTTTCCGGGAGCTCACAGTTGCCCCCTCTCTAGGTTAGGGAGGATGTCGAGGTGAGGTCCAAACTGAGCAAAGAGCACAATTCCTCACGTTACACCCGTAGTCGTCGTAAGAGGAATTGCCAACTACGCCTGGCTAAGGCCTTCCCTGTGTTAAGGAACCAGCCACACTTAGACGCCTTTAAAGGAAAATTTATTCAGCGAAGTTCCCATTGTGTGGCGATGGTCAACCTTCGCAGCGCCAATACTGCAGGGACTTAGGTTGGCTGCTCACAAGGCTAGGTGACCCTGCATAGAGAAGCAGGCGTTTCCCTTTGGAAGCTTGGATCCCGGTTGCTTAGGGGCTGCTTGCAAGACCCTGCTATTGCCCAGCATCAATCCTTTGCCCCTACGCCTGGGTAGGAAGCGAGTATTTTAGCCTGAGAAGCAGGGCTCTTGCAACTCTGGAGGAGAGCTAATCCTGCAGCCCACGTTCGTCCTGGAAAACCGCAAGGCGACACTTGGCCTCAAGGTAGGGGCGAAATTGCCGTCGGAGAGGTCTTGCCTGCCGCGGTTTCCATGAGTTCTCCACCGTTTTTGGGCTTCAATGGAGAGCGAGGAGAGCTGTCGGCTCTCACAGAACTCTGGCCTCCGCACCGTTTGCCATGCAACTGCACTCAAGACCACACGTCTCCTCCCGGCCTGCTGAGAAACAGGCCGCCGTGTAGGACCACTGTAACACTTCTTGGCATGTAGACTCCAAGGCGACACACTGCCCTTTTCCTTGGAGAACTACGGTGCCCCAGCTTGCCAACGCTCATGAAGGCAGTCCGAGCCCGTCTCATGTGCTGGGCCACTTGCATTCAGGGAGGAAAAGCCACCGGCATTGAGGTGAACACTCTGCTCAGCGTTCTTTCCGGGAGCTCACAATTGCCGCCTCTCTAGGTTAAGCAGGAAGTCGTAGTGAGGACCAACCTGAGCAAAGAGCACAATTCCTCACGTTACACCGGTAGTCGTCGTAAGAGGAATTGCCAACTACGCCTGGCTAAGGCCTTCCCTGTGTTAAGGAACCAGCCACACTTAGATGCCTTTAAAGGAAAATTTATTCAGCGAAGTTCCCATTGTGTGGCGATGGTCAACCTTCGCAGCGCCAATACTGCAGGGACTTAGGTTGGCTGCTAACAAGGCTAGGTGACCCTGCATACAGAAGCAGGCGTTTCCCTTTGGAAGCTTGCATCCCGGTTTCTTAGGGGCTGCTTCCAAGACCCTGCAATTGCTCAGCATCTATCCTCTGCCCCTACGCCTGGTTAGGAAGCGAGTATTTTAGCCTGAGAAGCAGGGCTCCTGCAACTCTGGAGAAGAGCTAATCCTGCAGCCCACGTTCGTCCTGGGAAACCGCAAGGCAACCCTTGGCCTCAGTGTAGTGGTGACATTGCCGCCAGACAGGTCTTGCCTGCCGCGGTTTCCATGAGTTCTCCACCGTTTTCGGGCTTCAATGGAGAGCGAGGAGAGCTGTCGGCTCTCACAGAACTCTGGCCTCCGCACCGTTTGCCATGCAACTGCACTCAAGACCACACGTCTCCTCCCGACCTGCTGAGAAACAGGCATCCGTGTAGGCCCTTGTTATCATTTCCTGGCCTGCAGAGTCCAAGGCGACACACTGTCCTCTTGCTTGGAAACCTACGTTCCCACAGCTTGCCAAACGCTACCGAAGGCAGTCCTAACCAGTCTCGTGTGCTGCGCAACTTTGATTCAGTTACGAAAAGCCACCTGCATTGAGGTGAACACTCTGCTCAGCGCTCTTTCCGGGAGCTCACAGTTGCCCCCTCTCTAGGTTAGGGAGGATGTCGAGGTGAGGTCCAAACTGAGCAAAGAGCACAATTCCTCACGTTACACCCGTAGTCGTCGTAAGAGGAATTGCCAACTACGCCTGGCTAAGGCCTTCCCTGTGTTAAGGAACCAGCCACACTTAGACGCCTTTAAAGGAAAATTTATTCAGCGAAGTTCCCATTGTGTGGCGATGGTCAACCTTCGCAGCGCCAATACTGCAGGGACTTAGGTTGGCTGCTCACAAGGCTAGGTGACCCTGCATACAGAAGCAGGCGTTTCCCTTTGGAAGCTTGGATCCCGGTTGCTTAGGGGCTGCTTGCAAGACCCTGCTATTGCCCAGCATCAATCCTTTGCCCCTACGCCTGGGTAGGAAGCGAGTATTTTAGCCTGAGAAGCAGGGCTCTTGCAACTCTGGAGGAGAGCTAATCCTGCAGCCCACATTCGTCCTGGAAAACCGCAAGGCGACACTTGGCCTCAAGGTAGGGGCGAAATTGCCGTCGCACAGGTCTTGCCTGCCGCGGTTTCCATGAGTTCTCCACCGTTTTCGGGCTTCAATGGAGAGCGAGGAGAGCTGTCGGCTCTCACAGAACTCTGGCCTCCGCACCGTTTGCCATGCAACTGCACTCAAGACCACACGTCTCCTCCCGACCTGCTGAGAAACAGGCCGCCGTGTAGGCCCTTGTTATCATTTCCTGGCCTGCAGAGTCCAAGGCGACACACTGTCCTCTTGCTTGGAAATCTACGTTCCCACAGCTTGCCAAACGCTACCGAAGGCAGTCCTAACCAGTCTCGTGTGCTGCGCAACTTTGATTCAGTTACGAAAAGCCACCTGCATTGAGGTGAACACTCTGCTCAGCGCTCTTTCCGGGAGCTCACAGTTGCCCCCTCTCTAGGTTAGGCAGGATGTCGAGGTGAGGTCCAAACTGAGCAAAGAACACAATTGCTCACGTTGCCGTGGTAGTCGTCGTAAGAGGCATTGCCTACTACGCCTTGCTAAAGGCTTTCTTCTGTTAGGGAAGTCGCCACACTTAGACACCTGTCAAGGAAAATTTATTCAGCGGAGTTCCCATTGTTTGGCGATGGTCAACCTTCGCTGTGCCAATACTGCAGGGACTTAGGTTTGCTGCTCACAAGGCTAGGTGACCCTACATACAGAAGCAGGCGTTTCCCTTTGGAAGCTTGGATCCCGGTTGCTTAGGGGCTGCTTGCAAGACCCTGCTATTGCCCAGCATCTATCCTCTGCCCCTACGCCTGTTTAGGAAGCGAGTATTTTAGCCTGAGAAGCAGGGCTCTTGCAACCCTGGAGGAGAGCTAATCCTGCAGCCCACGTTCGTCCTGGGAAACCGCAAGGCAACCCTTGGCCTCAGTGTAGTGGTGACATTGCCGCCAGACAGGTCTTGCCTGCCGCGGTTTCCATGAGTTCTCCACCGTTTTCGGGCTTCAATGGAGAGCGAGGAGAGCTGTCGGCTCTCACAGAACTCTGGCCTCCGCACCGTTTGTCATGCAACTGCACTCAAGACCACACGTCTCCTCACGGCCTGCTGAGAAACAGGCCGCCGTGTAGGACCACTGTAACACTTCTTGGCATGTAGACTCCAAGGCGACACACTGCCCTTTTCCTTGGAAAACTACGGTGCCCCAGCTTGCCAACGCTCATGAAGGCAGTCCGAGCCCATCTCATGTGCTGGGCCACTTGCATTCAGGGAGGAAAGCCACCGGCATTGAGGTGAACACTCTGCTCAGCGGTCTTTCCGGGAGCTCACAATTGCCGCCTCTCTAGGTTAAGCAGGAAGTCGTAGTGAGGACCAACCTGAGCAAAGAGCACAATTCCTCACGTTACACCGGTAGTCGTCGTAAGAGGAATTGCCAACTACGCCTGGCTAAGGCCTTCCCTGTGTTAAGGAACCAGCCACACTTAGATGCCTTTAAAGGAAAATTTATTCAGCGAAGTTCCCATTGTGTGGCGATGGTCAACCTTCGCAGCGCCAATACTGCAGGGACTTAGGTTGGCTGCTAACAAGGCTAGGTGACCCTGCATACAGAAGCAGGCGTTTCCCTTTGGAAGCTTGCATCCCGGTTTCTTAGGGGCTGCTTCCAAGACCCTGCAATTGCTCAGCATCTATCCTCTTCCCCTACGCCTGGTTAGGAAGCGAGTATTTTAGCCTGAGAAGCAGGGCTCCTGCAACTCTGGAGGAGAGCTAATCCTGCAGCCCACGTTCGTCCTAGGAAACCGCAAGGTGACCCTTGGCCTCAGTGTAGTGGTGACATTGCCGCCAGACAGGTCTTGCCTGCCGCGGTTTCCATGAGTTCTCCACCGTTTTCGGGCTTCAATGGAGAGCGAGGAGAGCTGTCGGCTCTCACAGAACTCTGGCCTCCGCACCGTTTGCCATGCAACTGCACTCAAGACCACACGTCTCCTCCCGACCTGCTGAGAAACAGGCCGCCGTGTAGGCCCTTGTTATCATTTCCTGGCCTGCAGAGTCCAAGGCGACACACTGTCCTCTTGCTTGGAAATCTACGTTCCCACAGCTTGCCAAACGCTACCGAAGGCAGTCCTAACCAGTCTCGTGTGCTGCGCAACTTTGATTCAGTTACGAAAAGCCACCTGCATTGAGGTGAACACTCTGCTCAGCGCTCTTTCCGGGAGCTCACAGTTGCCCCCTCTCTAGGTTAGGCAGGATGTCGAGGTGAGGTCCAAACTGAGCAAAGAGCACAATTGCTCACGTTGCCGTGGTAGTCGTCGTAAGAGGCATTGCCTACTACGCCTTGCTAAAGTCTTTCTTCTGTTAGGGAAGTCGCCACACTGAGACACCTGTCAAGGAAAATTTATTCAGCGGAGTTCCCATTGTTTGGCGATGGTCAACCTTCGCTGTGCTAATACTGCAGGGACTTAGGTTGGCTGCTCACAAGGCTAGGTGATCCTGCATACAGAAGCAGGCGTTTCCCTTTGGAAGCTTGCATCTCGGTTTCTTAGGGGCTGCTTCCAAGGCCCTGCATTTGCTCAGCATCTATCCTCTGCCCCTACGCCTGGTTAGGAAGCGAGTATTTTAGCCTGAGAAGCAGGGCTCCTGCAACTCTGGAGAAGAGCTAATCCTGCAGCCCACGTTCGTCCTGGGAAACCGCAAGGCAACCCTTGGCCTCAGTGTAGTGGTGACATTGCCGCCAGACACGTCTTGCCTGCCGCGGTTTCCATGAGTTCTCCACCGTTTTCGGGCTTCAATGGAGAGCGAGGAGAGCTGTCGGCTCTCACAGAACTCTGGCCTCCGCACCGTTTGTCATGCAACTGCACTCAAGACCACACGTCTCCTCCCGGCCTGCTGAGAAACAGGCCGCCGTGTAGGACCACTGTAACACTTCTTGGCATGTAGACTCCAAGGCGACACACTGCCCTTTTCCTTGGAAAACTACGGTGCCCCAGCTTGCCAACGCTCATGAAGGCAGTCCGAGCCCATCTCATGTGCTGGGCCACTTGCATTCAGGGAGGAAAGCCACCGGCATTGAGGTGAACACTCTGCTCAGCGTTCTTTCCGGGAGCTCACAATTGCCGCCTCTCTAGGTTAACCAGGAAGTCGTAGTGAGGACCAACCTGAGCAAAGAGCACAATTCCTCACGTTACACCGGTAGTCGTCGTAAGAGGAATTGCCAACTACGCCTGGCCAAGGCCTTCCCTGTGTTAAGGAACCAGCCACACTTAGATGCCTTTAAAGGAAAATTTATTCAGCGAAGTTCCCATTGTGTGGCGATGGTCAACCTTCGCAGCGCCAATACTGCAGGGACTTAGGTTGGCTGCTAACAAGGCTAGGTGACCCTACATACAGAAGCAGGCGTTTCCCTTTGGAAGCTTGCATCCCGGTTTCTTAGGGGCTGCTTCCAAGACCCTGCAATTGCTCAGCATCTATCCTCTGCCCCTACGCCTGGTTAGGAAGCGAGTGTTTTAGCCTGAGAAGCAGGGCTCCTGCAACTCTGGAGGAGAGCTAATCCTGCAGCCCACGTTCGTCCTGGGAAACCGCAAGGCGACCCTTGGCCTCAGTGTAGTGGTGACATTGCCGCCAGAGAGGTCTTGCCTGCCACGGTTTCCATGAGTTCTCCACCGTTTTCGGGCTTCAATGGAGAGCGAGGAGAGCTGTCGGCTCTCACAGAACTCTGGCCTCCGCACCGTTTGCCATGCAACTGCACTCAAGACCACACGTCTCCTCCCGACCTGCTGAGAAACAGGCATCCGTGTAGGCCCTTGTTATCATTTCCTGGCCTGCAGAGTCCAAGGCGACACACTGTCCTCTTGCTTGGAAACCTACGTTCCCACAGCTTGCCAAACGCTACCGAAGGCAGTCCTAACCAGTCTCGTGTGCTGCGCAACTTTGATTCAGCTACGAAAAGCCACCTGCATTGAGGTGAACACTCTGCTCAGCGCTCTTTCCGGGAGCTCACAGTTGCCCCCTCTCTAGGTTAGGGAGGATGTCGAGGTGAGGTCCAAACTGAGCAAAGAGCACAATTCCTCACGTTACACCCGTAGTCGTCGTAAGAGGAATTGCCAACTACGCCTGGCTAAGGCCTTCCCTGTGTTAAGGAACCAGCCACACTTAGACGCCTTTAAAGGAAAATTTATTCAGCGAAGTTCCCATTGTGTGGCGATGGTCAACCTTCGCAGCGCCAATACTGCAGGGACTTAGGTTGGCTGCTCACAAGGCTAGGTGACCCTGCATACAGAAGCAGGCGTTTCCCTTTGGAAGCTTGCATCCCGGTTGCTTAGGGGCTGCTTGCAAGACCCTGCTATTGCCCAGCATCAATCCTTTGCCCCTACGCCTGGGTAGGAAGCGAGTATTTTAGCCTGAGAAGCAGGGCTCTTGCAACTCTGGAGGAGAGCTAATCCTGCAGCCCACGTTCGTCCTGGAAAACCGCAAGGCGACACTTGGCCTCAAGGTAGGGGCGAAATTGCCGTCGCACAGGTCTTGCCTGCCGCGGTTTCCATGAGTTCTCCACCATTTTCGGGCTTCAATGGAGAGCGAGGAGAGCTGTCGGCTCTCACAGAACTCTGGCCTCCGCACCGTTTGCCATGCAACTGCACTCAAGACCACACGTCTCCTCCCGACCTGCTGAGAAACAGGCCGCCATGTAGGCCCTTGTTATCATTTCCTGGCCTGCAGAGTCCAAGGCGACACACTGTCCTCTTGCTTGGAAATCTACGTTCCCACAGCTTGCCAAACGCTACCGAAGGCAGTCCTAACCAGTCTCGTGTGCTGCGCAACTTTGATTCAGTTACGAAAAGCCACCTGCATTGAGGTGAACACTCTGCTCAGCGCTCTTTCCGGGAGCTCACAGTTGCCCCCTCTCTAGGTTAGGCAGGATGTCGAGGTGAGGTCCAAACTGAGCAAAGAGCACAATTGCTCACGTTGCCGTGGTAGTCGTCGTAAGAGGCATTGCCTACTACGCCTTGCTAAAGTCTTTCTTCTGTTAGGGAAGTCGCCACACTGAGACACCTGTCAAGGAAAATTTATTCAGCGGAGTTCCCATTGTTTGGCGATGGTCAACCTTCGCTGTGCCAATACTGCAGGGACTTAGGTTGGCTGCTCACAAGGCTAGGTGATCCTGCATACAGAAGCAGGCGTTTCCCTTTGGAAGCTTGCATCTCGGTTTCTTAGGGGCTGCTTCCAAGGCCCTGCATTTGCTCAGCATCTATCCTCTGCCCCTACGCCTGGTTAGGAAGCGAGTATTTTAGCCTGAGAAGCAGGGCTCCTGCAACTCTGGAGAAGAGCTAATCCTGCAGCCCACGTTCGTCCTGGGAAACCGCAAGGCAACCCTTGGCCTCGGTGTAGTGGTGACATTGCCGCCAGACAGGTCTTGCCTGCCGCGGTTTCCATGAGTTCTCCACCGTTTTCGGGCTTCAATGGAGAGCGAGGAGAGCTGTCGGCTCTCACAGAACTCTGGCCTCCGCACCGTTTGTCATGCAACTGCACTCAAGACCACACGTCTCCTCCCGGCCTGCTGAGAAACAGGCCGCCGTGTAGGACCACTGTAACACTTCTTGGCATGTAGACTCCAAGGCGACACACTGCCCTTTTCCTTGGAAAACTACGGTGCCCCAGCTTGCCAACGCTCATGAAGGCAGTCCGAGCCCATCTCATGTGCTGGGCCACTTGCATTCAGGGAGGAAAAGCCACCGGCATTGAGGTGAACACTCTGCTCAGCGTTCTTTCCGGGAGCTCACAATTGCCGCCTCTCTAGGTTAACCAGGAAGTCGTAGTGAGGACCAACCTGAGCAAAGAGCACAATTCCTCACGTTACACCGGTAGTCGTCGTAAGAGGAATTGCCAACTACGCCTGGCCAAGGCCTTCCCTGTGTTAAGGAACCAGCCACACTTAGATGCCTTTAAAGGAAAATTTATTCAGCGAAGTTCCCATTGTATGGCGATGGTCAACCTTCGCAGCGCCAATACTGCAGGGACTTAGGTTGGCTGCTAACAAGGCTAGGTGACCCTACATACAGAAGCAGGCGTTTCCCTTTGGAAGCTTGCATCCCGGTTTCTTAGGGGCTGCTTCCAAGACCCTGCAATTGCTCAGCATCTATCCTCTGCCCCTACGCCTGGTTAGGAAGCGAGTGTTTTAGCCTGAGAAGCAGGGCTCCTGCAACTCTGGAGGAGAGCTAATCCTGCAGCCCACGTTCGTCCTGGGAAACCGCAAGGCGACCCTTGGCCTCAGTGTAGTGGTGACATTGCCGCCAGAGAGGTCTTGCCTGCCACGGTTTCCATGAGTTCTCCACCGTTTTCGGGCTTCAATGGAGAGCGAGGAGAGCTGTCGGCTCTCACAGAACTCTGGCCTCCGCACCGTTTGCCATGCAACTGCACTCAAGACCACACGTCTCCTCCCGACCTGCTGAGAAACAGGCATCCGTGTAGGCCCTTGTTATCATTTCCTGGCCTGCAGAGTCCAAGGCGACACACTGTCCTCTTGCTTGGAAACCTACGTTCCCACAGCTTGCCAAACGCTACCGAAGGCAGTCCTAACCAGTCTCGTGTGCTGCGCAACTTTGATTCAGCTACGAAAAGCCACCTGCATTGAGGTGAACACTCTGCTCAGCGCTCTTTCCGGGAGCTCACAGTTGCCCCCTCTCTAGGTTAGGGAGGATGTCGAGGTGAGGTCCAAACTGAGCAAAGAGCACAATTCCTCACGTTACACCCGTAGTCGTCGTAAGAGGAATTGCCAACTACGCCTGGCTAAGGCCTTCCCTGTGTTAAGGAACCAGCCACACTTAGACGCCTTTAAAGGAAAATTTATTCAGCGAAGTTCCCATTGTGTGGCGATGGTCAACCTTCGCAGCGCCAATACTGCAGGGACTTAGGTTGGCTGCTCACAAGGCTAGGTGACCCTGCATAGAGAAGCAGGCGTTTCCCTTTGGAAGCTTGGATCCCGGTTGCTTAGGGGCTGCTTGCAAGACCCTGCTATTGCCCAGCATCTATCCTTTGCCCCTACGCCTGGGTAGGAAGCGAGTATTTTAGCCTGAGAAGCAGGGCTCTTGCAACTCTGGAGGAGAGCTAATCCTGCAGCCCACGTTCGTCCTGGAAAACCGCAAGGCGACACTTGGCCTCAAGGTAGGGGCGAAATTGCCGTCGGAGAGGTCTTGCCTGCCGCGGTTTCCATGAGTTCTCCACCGTTTTTGGGCTTCAACGGAGAGCGAGGAGAGCTGTCGGCTCTCACAGAACTCTGGCCTCCGCACCGTTTGCCATGCAACTGCACTCAAGACCACACGTCTCCTCCCGGCCTGCTGAGAAACAGGCCGCCGTGTAGGACCACTGTAACACTTCTTGGCATGTAGACTCCAAGGCGACACACTGCCCTTTTCCTTGGAGAACTACGGTGCCCCAGCTTGCCAACGCTCATGAAGGCAGTCCGAGCCCGTCTCATGTGCTGGGCCACTTGCATTCAGGGAGGAAAAGCCACCGGCATTGAGGTGAACACTCTGCTCAGCGTTCTTTCCGGGAGCTCACAATTGCCGCCTCTCTAGGTTAAGCAGGAAGTCGTAGTGAGGACCAACCTGAGCAAAGAGCACAATTCCTCACGTTACACCGGTAGTCGTCGTAAGAGGAATTGCCAACTACGCCTGGCTAAGGCCTTCCCTGTGTTAAGGAACCAGCCACACTTAGATGCCTTTAAAGGAAAATTTATTCAGCGAAGTTCCCATTGTGTGGCGATGGTCAACCTTCGCAGCGCCAATACTGCAGGGACTTAGGTTGGCTGCTCACAAGGCTAGGTGACCCTGCATACAGAAGCAGGCGTTTCCCTTTGGAAGCTTGGATCCCGGTTGCTTAGGGGCTGCTTGCAAGACCCTGCTATTGCCCAGCATCAATCCTTTGCCCCTACGCCTGGGTAGGAAGCGAGTATTTTAGCCTGAGAAGCAGGGCTCTTGCAACTCTGGAGGAGAGCTAATCCTGCAGCCCACGTTCGTCCTGGAAAACCGCAAGGCGACACTTGGCCTCAAGGTAGGGGCGAAATTGCCGTCGCACAGGTCTTGCCTGCCGCGGTTTCCATGAGTTCTCCACCGTTTTCGGGCTTCAATGGAGAGCGAGGAGAGCTGTCGGCTCTCACAGAACTCTGGCCTCCGCACCGTTTGCCATGCAACTGCACTCAAGACCACACGTCTCCTCCCGACCTGCTGAGAAACAGGCCGCCGTGTAGGCCCTTGTTATCATTTCCTGGCCTGCAGAGTCCAAGGCGACACACTGTCCTCTTGCTTGGAAATCTACGTTCCCACAGCTTGCCAAACGCTACCGAAGGCAGTCCTAACCAGTCTCGTGTGCTGCGCAACTTTGATTCAGTTACGAAAAGCCACCTGCATTGAGGTGAACACTCTGCTCAGCGCTCTTTCCGGGAGCTCACAGTTGCCCCCTCTCTAGGTTAGGCAGGATGTCGAGGTGAGGTCCAAACTGAGCAAAGAACACAATTGCTCACGTTGCCGTGGTAGTCGTCGTAAGAGGCATTGCCTACTACGCCTTGCTAAAGTCTTTCTTCTGTTAGGGAAGTCGCCACACTTAGACACCTGTCAAGGAAAATTTATTCAGCGGAGTTCCCATTGTTTGGCGATGGTCAACCTTCGCTGTGCCAATACTGCAGGGACTTAGGTTTGCTGCTCACAAGGATAGGTGACCCTACATACAGAAGCAGGCGTTTCCCTTTGGAAGCTTGGATCCCGGTTGCTTAGGGGCTGCTTGCAAGACCCTGCTATTGCCCAGCATCTTTCCTCTGCCCCTACGCCTGTTTAGGAAGCGAGTATTTTAGCCTGAGAAGCAGGGCTCTTGCAACCCTGGAGGAGAGCTAATCCTGCAGCCCACGTTCGTCCTGGGAAACCGCAAGGCAACCCTTGGCCTCAGTGTAGTGGTGACATTGCCGCCAGACAGGTCTTGCCTGCCGCGGTTTCCATGAGTTCTCCACCGTTTTCGGGCTTCAATGGAGAGCGAGGAGAGCTGTCGGCTCTCACAGAACTCTGGCCTCCGCACCGTTTGTCATGCAACTGCACTCAAGACCACACGTCTCCTCACGGCCTGCTGAGAAACAGGCCGCCGTGTAGGACCACTGTAACACTTCTTGGCATGTAGACTCCAAGGTGACACACTGCCCTTTTCCTTGGAAAACTACGGTGCCCCAGCTTGCCAACGCTCATGAAGGCAGTCCGAGCCCATCTCATGTGCTGGGCCACTTGCATTCAGGGAGGAAAAGCCACCGGCATTGAGGTGAACACTCTGCTCAGCGGTCTTTCCGGGAGCTCACAATTGCCGCCTCTCTAGGTTAAGCAGGAAGTCGTAGTGAGGACCAACCTGAGCAAAGAGCACAATTCCTCACGTTACACCGGTAGTCGTCGTAAGAGGAATTGCCAACTACGCCTGGCTAAGGCCTTCCCTGTGTTAAGGAACCAGCCACACTTAGATGCCTTTAAAGGAAAATTTATTCAGCGAAGTTCCCATTGTGTGGCGATGGTCAACCTTCGCAGCGCCAATACTGCAGGGACTTAGGTTGGCTGCTCACAAGGCTAGGTGACCCTGCATACAGAAGCAGGCGTTTCCCTTTGGAAGCTTGCATCCCGGTTTCTTAGGGGCTGCTTCCAAGACCCTGCAATTGCTCAGCATCTATCCTCTTCCCCTACGCCTGGTTAGGAAGCGAGTATTTTAGCCTGAGAAGCAGGGCTCCTGCAACTCTGGAGGAGAGCTAATCCTGCAGCCCACGTTCGTCCTAGGAAACCGCAAGGTGACCCTTGGCCTCAGTGTAGTGGTGACATTGCCGCCAGACAGGTCTTGCCTGCCGCGGTTTCCATGAGTTCTCCACCGTTTTCGGGCTTCAATGGAGAGCGAGGAGAGCTGTCGGCTCTCACAGAACTCTGGCCTCCGCACCGTTTGCCATGCAACTGCACTCAAGACCACACGTCTCCTCCCGACCTGCTGAGAAACAGGCCGCCGTGTAGGCCCTTGTTATCATTTCCTGGCCTGCAGAGTCCAAGGCGACACACTGTCCTCTTGCTTGGAAATCTACGTTCCCACAGCTTGCCAAACGCTACCGAAGGCAGTCCTAACCAGTCTCGTGTGCTGCGCAACTTTGATTCAGTTACGAAAAGCCACCTGCATTGAGGTGAACACTCTGCTCAGCGCTCTTTCCGGGAGCTCACAGTTGCCCCCTCTCTAGGTTAGGGAGGATGTCGAGGTGAGGTCCAAACTGAGCAAAGAGCACAATTGCTCACGTTGCCGTGGTAGTCGTCGTAAGAGGCATTGCCTACTACGCCTTGCTAAAGTCTTTCTTCTGTTAGGGAAGTCGCCACACTGAGACACCTGTCAAGGAAAATTTATTCAGCGGAGTTCCCATTGTTTGGCGATGGTCAACCTTCGCTGTGCTAATACTGCAGGGACTTAGGTTGGCTGCTCACAAGGCTAGGTGATCCTGCATACAGAAGCAGGCGTTTCCCTTTGGAAGCTTGCATCTCGGTTTCTTAGGGGCTGCTTCCAAGGCCCTGCATTTGCTCAGCATCTATCCTCTGCCCCTACGCCTGGTTAGGAAGCGAGTATTTTAGCCTGAGAAGCAGGGCTCCTGCAACTCTGGAGAAGAGCTAATCCTGCAGCCCACGTTCGTCCTGGGAAACCGCAAGGCAACCCTTGGCCTCAGTGTAGTGGTGACATTGCCGCCAGACAGGTCTTGCCTGCCGCGGTTTCCATGAGTTCTCCACCGTTTTCGGGCTTCAATGGAGAGCGAGGAGAGCTGTCGGCTCTCACAGAACTCTGGCCTCCGCACCGTTTGCCATGCAACTGCACTCAAGACCACACGTCTCCTCCCGACCTGCTGAGAAACAGGCATCCGTGTAGGCCCTTGTTATCATTTCCTGGCCTGCAGAGTCCAAGGCGACACACTGTCCTCTTGCTTGGAAACCTACGTTCCCACAGCTTGCCAAACGCTACCGAAGGCAGTCCTAACCAGTCTCGTGTGCTGCGCAACTTTGATTCAGCTACGAAAAGCCACCTGCATTGAGGTGAACACTCTGCTCAGCGCTCTTTCCGGGAGCTCACAGTTGCCCCCTCTCTAGGTTAGGGAGGATGTCGAGGTGAGGTCCAAACTGAGCAAAGAGCACAATTCCTCACGTTACACCCGTAGTCGTCGTAAGAGGAATTGCCAACTACGCCTGGCTAAGGCCTTCCCTGTGTTAAGGAACCAGCCACACTTAGACGCCTTTAAAGGAAAATTTATTCAGCGAAGTTCCCATTGTGTGGCGATGGTCAACCTTCGCAGCGCCAATACTGCAGGGACTTAGGTTGGCTGCTCACAAGGCTAGGTGACCCTGCATACAGAAGCAGGCGTTTCCCTTTGGAAGCTTGGATCCCGGTTGCTTAGGGGCTGCTTGCAAGACCCTGCTATTGCCCAGCATCTATCCTTTGCCCCTACGCCTGGGTAGGAAGCGAGTATTTTAGCCTGAGAAGCAGGGCTCTTGCAACTCTGGAGGAGAGCTAATCCTGCAGCCCACGTTCGTCCTGGAAAACCGCAAGGCGACACTTGGCCTCAAGGTAGGGGCGAAATTGCCGTCGGAGAGGTCTTGCCTGCCGCGGTTTCCATGAGTTCTCCACCGTTTTTGGGCTTCAACGGAGAGCGAGGAGAGCTGTCGGCTCTCACAGAACTCTGGCCTCCGCACCGTTTGCCATGCAACTGCACTCAAGACCACACGTCTCCTCCCGGCCTGCTGAGAAACAGGCCGCCGTGTAGGACCACTGTAACACTTCTTGGCATGTAGACTCCAAGGCGACACACTGCCCTTTTCCTTGGAGAACTACGGTGCCCCAGCTTGCCAACGCTCATGAAGGCAGTCCGAGCCCGTCTCATGTGCTGGGCCACTTGCATTCAGGGAGGAAAAGCCACCGGCATTGAGGTGAACACTCTGCTCAGCGTTCTTTCCGGGAGCTCACAATTGCCGCCTCTCTAGGTTAAGCAGGAAGTCGTAGTGAGGACCAACCTGAGCAAAGAGCACAATTCCTCACGTTACACCGGTAGTCGTCGTAAGAGGAATTGCCAACTACGCCTGGCTAAGGCCTTCCCTGTGTTAAGGAACCAGCCACACTTAGATGCCTTTAAAGGAAAATTTATTCAGCGAAGTTCCCATTGTGTGGCGATGGTCAACCTTCGCAGCGCCAATACTGCAGGGACTTAGGTTGGCTGCTAACAAGGCTAGGTGACCCTGCATACAGAAGCAGGCGTTTCCCTTTGGAAGCTTGCATCCCGGTTTCTTAGGGGCTGCTTCCAAGACCCTGCAATTGCTCAGCATCTATCCTCTGCCCCTACGCCTGGTTAGGAAGCGAGTGTTTTAGCCTGAGAAGCAGGGCTCCTGCAACTCTGGAGGAGAGCTAATCCTGCAGCCCACGTTCGTCCTGGGAAACCGCAAGGCGACCCTTGGCCTCAGTGTAGTGGTGACATTGCCGCCAGACAGGTCTTGCCTGCCGCGGTTTCCATGAGTTCTGCACCGTTTTCGGGCTTCAATGGAGAGCGAGGAGAGCTGTCGGCTCTCACAGAACTCTGGCCTCCGCACCGTTTGCCATGCAACTGCACTCAAGACCACACGTCTCCTCCCGACCTGCTGAGAAACAGGCATCCGTGTAGGCCCTTGTTATCATTTCCTGGCCTGCAGAGTCCAAGGCGACACACTGTCCTCTTGCTTGGAAACCTACGTTCCCACAGCTTGCCAAACGCTACCGAAGGCAGTCCTAACCAGTCTCGTGTGCTGCGCAACTTTGATTCAGTTACGAAAAGCCACCTGCATTGAGGTGAACACTCTGCTCAGCGCTCTTTCCGGGAGCTCACAGTTGCCCCCTCTCTAGGTTAGGGAGGATGTCGAGGTGAGGTCCAAACTGAGCAAAGAGCACAATTCCTCACGTTACACCCGTAGTCGTCGTAAGAGGAATTGCCAACTACGCCTGGCTAAGGCCTTCCCTGTGTTAAGGAACCAGCCACACTTAGACGCCTTTAAAGGAAAATTTATTCAGCGAAGTTCCCATTGTGTGGCGATGGTCAACCTTCGCAGCGCCAATACTGCAGGGACTTAGGTTGGCTGCTCACAAGGCTAGGTGACCCTGCATACAGAAGCAGGCGTTTCCCTTTGGAAGCTTGGATCCCGGTTGCTTAGGGGCTGCTTGCAAGACCCTGCTATTGCCCAGCATCAATCCTTTGCCCCTACGCCTGGGTAGGAAGCGAGTATTTTAGCCTGAGAAGCAGGGCTCTTGCAACTCTGGAGGAGAGCTAATCCTGCAGCCCACGTTCGTCCTGGAAAACCGCAAGGCGACACTTGGCCTCAAGGTAGGGGCGAAATTGCCGTCGCACAGGTCTTGCCTGCCGCGGTTTCCATGAGTTCTCCACCATTTTCGGGCTTCAATGGAGAGCGAGGAGAGCTGTCGGCTCTCACAGAACTCTGGCCTCCGCACCGTTTGCCATGCAACTGCACTCAAGACCACACGTCTCCTCCCGACCTGCTGAGAAACAGGCCGCCGTGTAGGCCCTTGTTATCATTTCCTGGCCTGCAGAGTCCAAGGCGACACACTGTCCTCTTGCTTGGAAATCTACGTTCCCACAGCTTGCCAAACGCTACCGAAGGCAGTCCTAACCAGTCTCGTGTGCTGCGCAACTTTGATTCAGTTACGAAAAGCCACCTGCATTGAGGTGAACACTCTGCTCAGCGCTCTTTCCGGGAGCTCACAGTTGCCCCCTCTCTAGGTTAGGCAGGATGTCGAGGTGAGGTCCAAACTGAGCAAAGAACACAATTGCTCACGTTGCCGTGGTAGTCGTCGTAAGAGGCATTGCCTACTACTAAAGTCTTTCTTCTGTTAGGGAAGTCGCCACACTGAGACACCTGTCAAGGAAAATTTATTCAGCGGAGTTCCCATTGTTTGGCGATGGTCAACCTTCGCTGTGCCAATACTGCAGGGACTTAGGTTGGCTGCTCACAAGGCTAGGTGATCCTGCATACAGAAGCAGGCGTTTCCCTTTGGAAGCTTGCATCTCGGTTTCTTAGGGGCTGCTTCCAAGGCCCTGCATTTGCTCAGCATCTATCCTCTGCCCCTACGCCTGGTTAGGAAGCGAGTATTTTAGCCTGAGAAGCAGGGCTCCTGCAACTCTGGAGAAGAGCTAATCCTGCAGCCCACGTTCGTCCTGGGAAACCGCAAGGCAACCCTTGGCCTCGGTGTAGTGGTGACATTGCCGCCAGACAGGTCTTGCCTGCCGCGGTTTCCATGAGTTCTCCACCGTTTTCGGGCTTCAATGGAGAGCGAGGAGAGCTGTCGGCTCTCACAGAACTCTGGCCTCCGCACCGTTTGTCATGCAACTGCACTCAAGACCACACGTCTCCTCCCGGCCTGCTGAGAAACAGGCCGCCGTGTAGGACCACTGTAACACTTCTTGGCATGTAGACTCCAAGGCGACACACTGCCCTTTTCCTTGGAAAACTACGGTGCCCCAGCTTGCCAACGCTCATGAAGGCAGTCCGAGCCCATCTCATGTGCTGGGCCACTTGCATTCAGGGAGGAAAGCCACCGGCATTGAGGTGAACACTCTGCTCAGCGTTCTTTCCGGGAGCTCACAATTGCCGCCTCTCTAGGTTAACCAGGAAGTCGTAGTGAGGACCAACCTGAGCAAAGAGCACAATTCCTCACGTTACACCGGTAGTCGTCGTAAGAGGAATTGCCAACTACGCCTGGCCAAGGCCTTCCCTGTGTTAAGGAACCAGCCACACTTAGATGCCTTTAAAGGAAAATTTATTCAGCGAAGTTCCCATTGTGTGGCGATGGTCAACCTTCGCAGCGCCAATACTGCAGGGACTTAGGTTGGCTGCTAACAAGGCTAGGTGACCCTACATACAGAAGCAGGCGTTTCCCTTTGGAAGCTTGCATCCCGGTTTCTTAGGGGCTGCTTCCAAG
Source organism: Lagenorhynchus albirostris (assembly GCF_949774975.1). Lineage (NCBI taxonomy): Eukaryota > Metazoa > Chordata > Mammalia > Artiodactyla > Delphinidae > Lagenorhynchus > Lagenorhynchus albirostris. Next base: position 8,687 of record NW_026783289.1, on the reverse strand, counting down.
ACCCTGCAATTGCTCAGCATCTATCCTCTGCCCCTACGCCTGGTTAGGAAGCGAGTGTTTTAGCCTGAGAAGCAGGGCTCCTGCAACTCTGGAGGAGAGCTAATCCTGCAGCCCACGTTCGTCCTGGGAAACCGCAAGGCGACCCTTGGCCTCAGTGTAGTGGTGACATTGCCGCCAGAGAGGTCTTGCCTGCCACGGTTTCCATGAGTTCTCCACCGTTTTCGGGCTTCAATGGAGAGCGAGGAGAGCTGTCGGCTCTCACAGAACTCTGGCCTCCGCACCGTTTGCCATGCAACTGCACTCAAGACCACACGTCTCCTCCCGACCTGCTGAGAAACAGGCATCCGTGTAGGCCCTTGTTATCATTTCCTGGCCTGCAGAGTCCAAGGCGACACACTGTCCTCTTGCTTGGAAACCTACGTTCCCACAGCTTGCCAAACGCTACCGAAGGCAGTCCTAACCAGTCTCGTGTGCTGCGCAACTTTGATTCAGCTACGAAAAGCCACCTGCATTGAGGTGAACACTCTGCTCAGCGCTCTTTCCGGGAGCTCACAGTTGCCCCCTCTCTAGGTTAGGGAGGATGTCGAGGTGAGGTCCAAACTGAGCAAAGAGCACAATTCCTCACGTTACACCCGTAGTCGTCGTAAGAGGAATTGCCAACTACGCCTGGCTAAGGCCTTCCCTGTGTTAAGGAACCAGCCACACTTAGACGCCTTTAAAGGAAAATTTATTCAGAGAAGTTCCCATTGTGTGGCGATGGTCAACCTTCGCAGCGCCAATACTGCAGGGACTTAGGTTGGCTGCTCACAAGGCTAGGTGACCCTGCATACAGAAGCAGGCGTTTCCCTTTGGAAGCTTGGATCCCGGTTGCTTAGGGGCTGCTTGCAAGACCCTGCTATTGCCCAGCATCTATCCTTTGCCCCTACGCCTGGGTAGGAAGCGAGTATTTTAGCCTGAGAAGCAGGGCTCTTGCAACTCTGGAGGAGAGCTAATCCTGCAGCCCACGTTCGTCCTGGAAAACCGCAAGGCGACACTTGGCCTCAAGGTAGGGGCGAAATTGCCGTCAGAGAGGTCTTGCCTGCCGCGGTTTCCATGAGTTCTCCACCGTTTTTGGGCTTCAACGGAGAGCGAGGAGAGCTGTCGGCTCTCACAAAACTCTGGCCTCCGCACCGTTTGCCATGCAACTGCACTCAAGACCACACGTCTCCTCCCGGCCTGCTGAGAAACAGGCCGCCGTGTAGGACCACTGTAACACTTCTTGGCATGTAGACTCCAAGGCGACACACTGGCCTTTTCCTTGGAGAACTACGGTGCCCCAGCTTGCCAACGCTCATGAAGGCAGTCCGAGCCCGTCTCATGTGCTGGGCCACTTGCATTCAGGGAGGAAAAGCCACCGGCATTGAGGTGAACACTCTGCTCAGCGTTCTTTCCGGGAGCTCACAATTGCCGCCTCTCTAGGTTAAGCAGGAAGTCGTAGTGAGGACCAACCTGAGCAAAGAGCACAATTCCTCACGTTACACCGGTAGTCGTCGTAAGAGGAATTGCCAACTACGCCTGGCTAAGGCCTTCCCTGTGTTAAGGAACCAGCCACACTTAGATGCCTTTAAAGGAAAATTTATTCAGCGAAGTTCCCATTGTGTGGCGATGGTCAACCTTCGCAGCGCCAATACTGCAGGGACTTAGGTTGGCTGCTAACAAGGCTAGGTGACCCTGCATACAGAAGCAGGCGTTTCCCTTTGGAAGCTTGCATCCCGGTTTCTTAGGGGCTGCTTCCAAGACCCTGCAATTGCTCAGCATCTATCCTCTGCCCCTACGCCTGGTTAGGAAGCGAGTGTTTTAGCCTGAGAAGCAGGGCTCCTGCAACTCTGGAGGAGAGCTAATCCTGCAGCCCACGTTCGTCCTGGGAAACCGCAAGGCGACCCTTGGCCTCAGTGTAGTGGTGACATTGCCGCCAGACAGGTCTTGCCTGCCGCGGTTTCCATGAGTTCTCCACCGTTTTCGGGCTTCAATGGAGAGCGAGGAGAGCTGTCGGCTCTCACAGAACTCTGGCCTCCGCACCGTTTGCCATGCAACTGCACTCAAGACCACACGTCTCCTCCCGACCTGCTGAGAAACAGGCATCCGTGTAGGCCCTTGTTATCATTTCCTGGCCTGCAGAGTCCAAGGCGACACACTGTCCTCTTGCTTGGAAACCTAGGTTCCCACAGCTTGCCAAACGCTACCGAAGGCAGTCCTAACCAGTCTCGTGTGCTGCGCAACTTTGATTCAGTTACGAAAAGCCACCTGCATTGAGGTGAACACTCTGCTCAGCGCTCTTTCCGGGAGCTCACAGTTGCCCCCTCTCTAGGTTAGGCAGGATGTCGAGGTGAGGTCCAAACTGAGCAAAGAGCACAATTGCTCACGTTGCCGTGGTAGTCGTCGTAAGAGGCATTGCCTACTACGCCTTGCTAAAGTCTTTCTTCTGTTAGGGAAGTCGCCACACTGAGACACCTGTCAAGGAAAATTTATTCAGCGGAGTTCCCATTGTTTGGCGATGGTCAACCTTCGCTGTGCCAATACTGCAGGGACTTAGGTTTGCTGCTCACAAGGCTAGGTGACCCTACATACAGAAGCAGGCGTTTCCCTTTGGAAGCTTGGATCCCGGTTGCTTAGGGGCTGCTTCCAAGGCCCTGCATTTGCCCAGCATCTATCCTCTGCCCCTACGCCTGTTTAGGAAGCGAGTATTTTAGCCTGAGAAGCAGGGCTCTTGCAACCCTGGAGGAGAGCTAATCCTGCAGCCCACGTTCGTCCTGGGAAACCGCAAGGCAACCCTTGGCCTCAGTGTAGTGGTGACATTGCCACCAGACAGGTCTTGCCTGCCGCGGTTTCCATGAGTTCTCCACCGTTTTCGGGCTTCAATGGAGAGCGAGGAGAGCTGTCGGCTCTCACAGAACTCTGGCCTCCGCACCGTTTGTCATGCAACTGCACTCAAGACCACACGTCTCCTCACGGCCTGCTGAGAAACAGGCCGCCGTGTAGGACCACTGTAACACTTCTTGGCATGTAGACTCCAAGGCGACACACTGCCCTTTTCCTTGGAAAACTACGGTGCCCCAGCTTGCCAACGCTCATGAAGGCAGTCCGAGCCCATCTCATGTGCTGGGCCACTTGCATTCAGGGAGGAAAAGCCACCGGCATTGAGGTGAACACTCTGCTCAGCGGTCTTTCCGGGAGCTCACAATTGCCGCCTCTCTAGGTTAAGCAGGAAGTCGTAGTGAGGACCAACCTGAGCAAAGAGCACAATTCCTCACGTTACACCGGTAGTCGTCGTAAGAGGAATTGCCAACTACGCCTGGCTAAGGCCTTCCCTGTGTTAAGGAACCAGCCACACTTAGACGCCTTTAAAGGAAAATTTATTCAGCGAAGTTCCCATTGTGTGGCGATGGTCAACCTTCGCAGCGCCAATACTGCAGGGACTTAGGTTGGCTGCTAACAAGGCTAGGTGACCCTGCATACAGAAGCAGGCGTTTCCCTTTGGAAGCTTGCATCCCGGTTTCTTAGGGGCTGCTTCCAAGACCCTGCAATTGCTCAGCATCTATCCTCTTCCCCTACGCCTGGTTAGGAAGCGAGTATTTTAGCCTGAGAAGCAGGGCTCCTGCAACTCTGGAGGAGAGCTAATCCTGCAGCCCACGTTCGTCCTGGGAAACCGCAAGGTGACCCTTGGCCTCAGTGTAGTGGTGACATTGCCGCCAGACAGGTCTTGCCTGCCGCGGTTTCCATGAGTTCTCCACCGTTTTCGGGCTTCAATGGAGAGCGAGGAGAGCTGTCGGCTCTCACAGAACTCTGGCCTCCGCACCGTTTGCCATGCAACTGCACTCAAGACCACACGTCTCCTCCCGACCTGCTGAGAAACAGGCCGCCGTGTAGGTCCTTGTTATCATTTCCTGGCCTGCAGAGTCCAAGGCGACACACTGTCCTCTTGCTTGGAAATCTACGTTCCCACAGCTTGCCAAACGCTACCGAAGGCAGTCCTAACCAGTCTCGTGTGCTGCGCAACTTTGATTCAGTTACGAAAAGCCACCTGCATTGAGGTGAACACTCTGCTCAGCGCTCTTTCCGGGAGCTCACAGTTGCCCCCTCTCTAGGTTAGGCAGGATGTCGAGGTGAGGTCCAAACTGAGCAAAGAGCACAATTGCTCACGTTGCCGTGGTAGTCGTCGTAAGAGGCATTGCCTACTACGCCTTGCTAAAGTCTTTCTTCTGTTAGGGAAGTCGCCACACTGAGACACCTGTCAAGGAAAATTTATTCAGCGGAGTTCCCATTGTTTGGCGATGGTCAACCTTCGCTGTGCTAATACTGCAGGGACTTAGGTTGGCTGCTCACAAGGCTAGGTGATCCTGCATACAGAAGCAGGCGTTTCCCTTTGGAAGCTTGCATCTCGGTTTCTTAGGGGCTGCTTCCAAGGCCCTGCATTTGCTCAGCATCTATCCTCTGCCCCTACGCCTGGTTAGGAAGCGAGTATTTTAGCCTGAGAAGCAGGGCTCCTGCAACTCTGGAGAAGAGCTAATCCTGCAGCCCACGTTCGTCCTGGGAAACCGCAAGGCAACCCTTGGCCTCAGTGTAGTGGTGACATTGCCGCCAGACAGGTCTTGCCTGCCGCGGTTTCCATGAGTTCTCCACCGTTTTCGGGCTTCAATGGAGAGCGAGGAGAGCTGTCGGCTCTCACAGAACTCTGGCCTCCGCACCGTTTGCCATGCAACTGCACTCAAGACCACACGTCTCCTCCCGACCTGCTGAGAAACAGGCATCCGTGTAGGCCCTTGTTATCATTTCCTGGCCTGCAGAGTCCAAGGCGACACACTGTCCTCTTGCTTGGAAACCTACGTTCCCACAGCTTGCCAAACGCTACCGAAGGCAGTCCTAACCAGTCTCGTGTGCTGCGCAACTTTGATTCAGCTACGAAAAGCCACCTGCATTGAGGTGAACACTCTGCTCAGCGCTCTTTCCGGGAGCTCACAGTTGCCCCCTCTCTAGGTTAGGGAGGATGTCGAGGTGAGGTCCAAACTGAGCAAAGAGCACAATTCCTCACGTTACACCCGTAGTCGTCGTAAGAGGAATTGCCAACTAAGCCTGGCTAAGGCCTTCCCTGTGTTAAGGAACCAGCCACACTTAGACGCCTTTAAAGGAAAATTTATTCAGCGAAGTTCCCATTGTGTGGCGATGGTCAACCTTCGCAGCGCCAATACTGCAGGGACTTAGGTTGGCTGCTCACAAGGCTAGGTGACCCTGCATACAGAAGCAGGCGTTTCCCTTTGGAAGCTTGGATCCCGGTTGCTTAGGGGCTGCTTGCAAGACCCTGCTATTGCCCAGCATCTATCCTTTGCCCCTACGCCTGGGTAGGAAGCGAGTATTTTAGCCTGAGAAGCAGGGCTCTTGCAACTCTGGAGGAGAGCTAATCCTGCAGCCCACGTTCGTCCTGGAAAACCGCAAGGCGACACTTGGCCTCAAGGTAGGGGCGAAATTGCCGTCGGAGAGGTCTTGCCTGCCGCGGTTTCCATGAGTTCTCCACCGTTTTTGGGCTTCAACGGAGAGCGAGGAGAGCTGTCGGCTCTCACAGAACTCTGGCCTCCGCACCGTTTGCCATGCAACTGCACTCAAGACCACACGTCTCCTCCCGGCCTGCTGAGAAACAGGCCGCCGTGTAGGACCACTGTAACACTTCTTGGCATGTAGACTCCAAGGCGACACACTGCCCTTTTCCTTGGAGAACTACGGTGCCCCAGCTTGCCAACGCTCATGAAGGCAGTCCGAGCCCGTCTCATGTGCTGGGCCACTTGCATTCAGGGAGGAAAAGCCACCGGCATTGAGGTGAACACTCTGCTCAGCGTTCTTTCCGGGAGCTCACAATTGCCGCCTCTCTAGGTTAAGCAGGAAGTCGTAGTGAGGACCAACCTGAGCAAAGAGCACAATTCCTCACGTTACACCGGTAGTCGTCGTAAGAGGAATTGCCAACTACGCCTGGCTAAGGCCTTCCCTGTGTTAAGGAACCAGCCACACTTAGATGCCTTTAAAGGAAAATTTATTCAGCGAAGTTCCCATTGTGTGGCGATGGTCAACCTTCGCAGCGCCAATACTGCAGGGACTTAGGTTGGCTGCTAACAAGGCTAGGTGACCCTGCATACAGAAGCAGGCGTTTCCCTTTGGAAGCTTGCATCCCGGTTTCTTAGGGGCTGCTTCCAAGACCCTGCAATTGCTCAGCATCTATCCTCTGCCCCTACGCCTGGTTAGGAAGCGAGTGTTTTAGCCTGAGAAGCAGGGCTCCTGCAACTCTGGAGGAGAGCTAATCCTGCAGCCCACGTTCGTCCTGGGAAACCGCAAGGCGACCCTTGGCCTCAGTGTAGTGGTGACATTGCCGCCAGACAGGTCTTGCCTGCCGCGGTTTCCATGAGTTCTGCACCGTTTTCGGGCTTCAATGGAGAGCGAGGAGAGCTGTCGGCTCTCACAGAACTCTGGCCTCCGCACCGTTTGCCATGCAACTGCACTCAAGACCACACGTCTCCTCCCGACCTGCTGAGAAACAGGCATCCGTGTAGGCCCTTGTTATCATTTCCTGGCCTGCAGAGTCCAAGGCGACACACTGTCCTCTTGCTTGGAAACCTACGTTCCCACAGCTTGCCAAACGCTACCGAAGGCAGTCCTAACCAGTCTCGTGTGCTGCGCAACTTTGATTCAGTTACGAAAAGCCACCTGCATTGAGGTGAACACTCTGCTCAGCGCTCTTTCCGGGAGCTCACAGTTGCCCCCTCTCTAGGTTAGGGAGGATGTCGAGGTGAGGTCCAAACTGAGCAAAGAGCACAATTCCTCACGTTACACCCGTAGTCGTCGTAAGAGGAATTGCCAACTACGCCTGGCCAAGGCCTTCCCTGTGTTAAGGAACCAGCCACACTTAGACGCCTTTAAAGGAAAATTTATTCAGCGAAGTTCCCATTGTGTGGCGATGGTCAACCTTCGCAGCGCCAATACTGCAGGGACTTAGGTTGGCTGCTCACAAGGCTAGGTGACCCTGCATACAGAAGCAGGCGTTTCCCTTTGGAAGCTTGGATCCCGGTTGCTTAGGGGTTGCTTGCAAGACCCTGCTATTGCCCAGCATCAATCCTTTGCCCCTACGCCTGGGTAGGAAGCGAGTATTTTAGCCTGAGAAGCAGGGCTCTTGCAACTCTGGAGGAGAGCTAATCCTGCAGCCCACGTTCGTCCTGGAAAACCGCAAGGCGACACTTGGCCTCAAGGTAGGGGCGAAATTGCCGTCGCACAGGTCTTGCCTGCCGCGGTTTCCATGAGTTCTCCACCGTTTTCTGGCTTCAAAGGAGAGCGAGGAGAGCTGTCGGCTCTCACAGAACTCTGGCCTCCGCACCGTTTGCCATGCAACTGCACTCAAGACCACACGTCTCCTCCCGGCCTGCTGAGAAACAGGCCACCATTTAGGCCCTTGTTATCATTTCCTGGCCTGCAGAGTCCAAGGCGACACACTGTCCTCTTGCTTGGAAACCTACGTTCCCACAGCTTGCCAAACGCTACCGAAGGCAGTCCTAACCAGTCTCGTGTGCTGCGCAACTTTGATTCAGTTACGAAAAGCCACCTGCATTGAGGTGAACACTCTGCTCAGCGCTCTTTCCGGGAGCTCACAGTTGCCCCCTCTCTAGGTTAGGCAGGATGTCGAGGTGAGGTCCAAACTGAGCAAAGAGCACAATTGCTCACGTTGCCGTGGTAGTCGTCGTAAGAGGCATTGCCTACTACGCCTTGCTAAAGTCTTTCTTCTGTTAGGGAAGTCGCCACACTTAGACACCTGTCAAGGAAAATTTATTCAGCGGAGTTCCCATTGTTTGGCGATGGTCAACCTTCGCTGTGCCAATACTGCAGGGACTTAGGTTTGCTGCTCACAAGGCTAGGTGACCCTACATACAGAAGCAGGCGTTTCCCTTTGGAAGCTTGGATCCCGGTTGCTTAGGGGCTGCTTGCAAGACCCTGCTATTGCCCAGCATCTATCCTCTGCCCCTACGCCTGTTTAGGAAGCGAGTATTTTAGCCTGAGAAGCAGGGCTCTTGCAACCCTGGAGGAGAGCTAATCCTGCAGCCCACGTTCGTCCTGGGAAACCGCAAGGCAACCCTTGGCCTCAGTGTAGAGGTGACATTGCCGCCAGACAGGTCTTGCCTGCCGCGGTTTCCATGAGTTCTCCACCGTTTTCGGGCTTCAATGGAGAGCGAGGAGAGCTGTCGGCTCTCACAGAACTCTGGCCTCCGCACCGTTTGTCATGCAACTGCACTCAAGACCACACGTCTCCTCCCGGCCTGCTGAGAAACAGGCCGCCGTGTAGGACCACTGTAACACTTCTTGGCATGTAGACTCCAAGGCGACACACTGCCCTTTTCCTTGGAAAACTACGGTGCCCCAGCTTGCCAACGCTCATGAAGGCAGTCCGAGCCCATCTCATGTGCTGGGCCACTTGCATTCAGGGAGGAAAAGCCACCGGCATTGAGGTGAACACTCTGCTCAGCGGTCTTTCCGGGAGCTCACAATTGCCGCCTCTCTAGGTTAAGCAGGAAGTCGTAGTGAGGACCAACCTGAGCAAAGAGCACAATTCCTCACGTTACACCGGTAGTCGTCGTAAGAGGAATTGCCAACTACGCCTGGCTAAGGCCTTCCCTGTGTTA